>NC_051155.1:137620849-137668349 GCF_013339745.2 Dermacentor silvarum
ACGTTTAATAATATCCACGTGTACTATACAGGAGGGCCCGGCTAAAATCATGTTCGCGAGTCTTCGAAGAAAAGGAGGAGGAGGAACAAACTTTTATTTAAACCAGCAGTTTAGCTGGCTGGGCCTAGGCCTCCCACGTTAATGCACAGGCTTCTCCTACTGCACCTCTCGTAGTGGCAATCCTGGCGATCCTCTCGTAGTGGTGATCCTAGTATGTCAAAATCAATCAATCAATCAATTAATCATATGGTAACCGCAATACATGGCCCTCCAAAGAACCCCAGCACCGACACATTGCTGCAGCAGATGCTAGTTTACCCGCCGCGGTGACTTAGCGGCTATGGTGTTTCCCTTTAAATATGGTGTTTCGAAGAAAAGCTTTTTTTTTTTTTTTTTTCGCTTTCCGTGCCTTCTTATTGGTGGAGCGGAGTCGCGTGGTTGAGCTGGAACCGTCTATGCGGAAACAAGCGCGGCAATCGCGGTGATTGCGAATCCCCGATATCGCAGCGATCGCATGCAGTGCTGCGGAGCGAGATCGCAGCGATCAAAAATGAGCAAACTGAGGGGCGCGCTTGAGCGGCGAGGGAAGGCGAGTGTTGTGAAGGGACCCGGAAAAGGAGGAGAAGAAGGTCGCTACATTTAGCTCCTCCAAGTAACATACACCCAATCAGTCACGCGCAGAATTTGGGCTTGAGCTAGTTAGTACTGTTACATTGCATAAATAGATTCTTGGATCAATACATTGTGGTGTTCATTAACTCTACATACTTCCCATCTGTTGGAGAACACTTGCAGTACGTCACTTTACCAGCACTTTGTAGAAAAAAATAGTATTAAAAATGCCTCGAGGTTTTTTTTTTTTTTTCAACACTTCTTTAATGCTGCAGAATGCAAGGTGTTGTGATTGTTACCCGTCTTAATCACATGAATGCTCTAAATTAAAATTTGCATGCTCCAATCATAAAATATACTTGTTTCAGACTTCTCAGAAATAGGACTTTGTCTACTCCAATCTGCTTCAGAGTAAAGTTTTACCTGCTCCGGAAAGTATTCCTTCGAAAACTCATGCAACTTGACCCGTTTACAGAGGCATTCCCACCTCAGTTAACGTGCCACAGTTGCATTTTTTTTCCAACGTGCAGTGGACTACATTGGAAGAAATTCAACGTCATAAAAATGATCTTTTGACGGTTATAGTGGATAGTCGTAATTCCAATGTAATTAATTCTCCTAAATATTAGTATTTAGTTCATCATGACTGGCTGTGTTATGAAATATGAATTGAAACACTAACGGGGGCACATGCGCTAGATAATTATTGGCGGCAGGCGTTGCGAAAATGGTTCGAATTATTGTCTGGGGCTTTAAATACCAGAACGACGATCCGATTATGAGGCAGGCCGTAATGAGGGATGTCCGGATTAATTCTGACCATCTAGGATTCTTTAACGTGCACCTAAATCTAAGTACACGAGCTTTCGTTTTTTTTTTTTTTTTGCATTTCGACCGCATTGAATTGCGGCGATCGAAAAGCTCAATGTCCTTGGTTTCTTCCTTGCCCCCATCACTGGAGACAATTGACAAGAACAAGTCGCATCCGCAATTGCCTACGCCGTAACTCAAGGGATTATTCAAGGTGTTGCAATGCAACCGCGGCCATACGTGAGGATGCTGAGAAACGCTGAGACAGAAAAAAAAAAAGAACGATGCTACAATCTGTAAAACCAGCGGCCAGTTAATAGGCAGCCAACCTTGAGGAGCGACAAGGGGCTATCGATGAATCACCTGATAGCGTCGCAAAGGAGTCTTGTTTACAGCGAGGCTGTTTAGCTTTAGCCCCCGCCAGCATCCCCGTATGCGTTCCCGGTGTGTGTGTGTGTGGGGGGGGGGGGGGGGGGGAGAGAAGGTATCCTGGGCGGCTTACGTCCGTATCACGGCGCGTGGACAGGAAGGGAGACGATACGATTGGACAGGATTGTGCACGTGGCCTGCGCTTCGTGTTATAACGTCACGCGCGCTTGTGGGGAGAGAGGGGGAACAGTGTGGCGACGGCGCCTGTGCACGTGGCCTGCGCTTCTGTGGTTATAACGTAACGCGCGTCAGATGCGCCGGCGCGGCTGCAGCAGCGGTTGCGGCAGATGCATGGGAGGTGCGGTGACCGCGGCGGCGCTCGTGTCGGCGTAGTCTGCGTGCCGTATGGGGAAAAAAATGGATGATTTCATAATGCATGCCGCCCATGTATGCAGCCTAAACAGCTACACTGGTAATCCGTCCCCATATGAATATCACGGCCCCACGAATTTTTTATTTATTTATTTTTTGCTTAAAGGTCAGGCCATTGCGGCGAAAAAGTCAGATTGTTCATCACTTTCAGAGCAAATGGCTTTTTTTGGCTCTTTCTCCCGTTTTTGTGCTCGGTGGTGGGATTTACATCGCTTATTCAAAGACACCGCGCCGTATATGACGCGCGCGCTTGCGCAGCCGAGTGGCGGGGCAAGTGTAGCGTCGTCTGCTACACTGCGGCGCATAGAAGGCGACGAGAAAGAGGTTTGGAAGAGTGCGCGTGGCACGCAGAATTCGGTGCATGGACACGAAAAGAAAAGGAGAAGAAAAAAAAACCCTGAAGACGAGCTGACGCATTGTCTCTTTGTATCAAGGCTTGCCCGTCCCCGACGACGAAGCCTGCTCTTTCCTTCGAAAAGGCCCTCCCCTTTACAGCAAGTTCATTCCCGAACGCAAACTATTCCAGCGTGTGATGACCACTTGTACTACCGCTATTACCGGTATACTACTGCTGCAGAGGTTAGCGGCTTTGTTCCCTACGGAATTACGCAATGAAACAACAGACGCTATCCTAAATATCCTCGATGCAGCAAGTATACACCATCAAGAGCAGCATCCCTTTAATAAAGTGACTATACATCTTGAAGCGCTCGTCTATATTCGCGTACATTCACAATAATCGTCGGAGGTTTCTGCACATTTTTTATTATTTATTTTCAAGTTCACTTTCGGTGGTGTTTCTTCGTTATTCTCGCACGCACGAGACGACGAAACGAGTTTCAAGTACGCTAATTCACACGCTGGTTAAGAGGGCTTTACTGTGACCACAACTGTTGCATTCGCACTGTCAACACGCTGCTCAGGCCGAACAGCCGGCGGCCGAAGGGCATCCGCGAAAACTTTTTTCTTGCTTATGCGACGACGCACGCGGACGCTGATGCATGAAATTATATCTAATAACCTCACATAACACCACGCCTGATTATTTCTGTGCCGCGACGTGGAAGGGGAAGCCACGGCTCGCGCAGTCGAGATAATACAACTCTCAGCTTTGTATCATTACACCGCCTTATGTTTTGAAATCTTTACATTCATACAAGGCAACACGATTCTTCTCTCACATCTCAGTTTCCAAGTGCCTATCAGTCACATTCGCCGACAGCGGAATGTTACCATAAAAAGACGCATTCGGAGCACCTTCCCTCGTTTCACGTAGGGGGAAAAACGAGCGCCAATCACAAGCTCAAGTTTTACCGCACGCTGCACGCAATTAACCGGCGCGCGGTGCACCAAAGAGACTATGAGTGATCAGGAGGCGTGTCCCTGACGGCGCCCGCATACGAGCGCAGAAAGCATTTCATCCGAGCGAGCCACGAGTTTTGACGCCGCTGTCGGCACCAACGCGGGGGGCTGGAATGGGGGGCGGGGGAGAGGGGGGGGGAGGGGGGGGCTCGCAGTGAGAGCGCGCAGCATGACGACTCGCGCTCCATGTGAGCGCACGCGCCCGCGCGCGCTAACCCACTTGACCTGTGAACCGGATCGAACGGAGCGAACGCTTCCTCCACCAGCAGCAGCCGCGAACCGCCTCCTCGGCGCTAGCGCCCTCTGGCCCCTGCACCGGAAGTGCCCACGCGTTCTCGCATCTTGAAAATCGACACATTTATCCGAGCTACGGGAATCGCTTCGCGCGTGAGAGATTCGCATGGACGTGTGTGGGGGAGTGCGCTCGATTCAAAGGCATCGTTAAATTAAGTGCTGGCTCGAAAATTCGGTTCGCTTTCGCTAGTTACGAGTACGAACCGCCGGGGACAGCTCATTGGCTATGACGTTGCGCTGCTGAGTTCGAAGTCGTCGGTGCGATCCTGACCGCGACGGCCGCATTCCGATGGGGAAGGAACTATATAGAACCCTCGACTATATTGTATTGGGTGCACGTCGACAAACACCCTACGTGGTCAAAATTATTCCGGAGGACCCCCCTGCGACGGCATCCCTCAAATACAGATCGTGGTTTCGGCATGCAACACATCAGTATTTCATTTATTTCCTTAGTTCGTGCGACAGCAGTTCATGTAGAGTTGCACATCAGTGCGGCGTGCACAGCCCGCAGCGTGTTCGCGTAACCAGCCGGAGAGACAGGAGGTCGCCTTGTCAACAGATATTCCCTGGCGCGAGCGTCCGGGGCAGGTACTGTACTTGTACTGCGACACGTACATATACTGTGACATCCACCGACATGTACTGTGACAATTGTTTTAGGTGCACACACGCACGCACACGGACACACACACACACACGCAGAGAGAGAAAGAGAGAGTCCGTGCGACCGGCTGCATACCATGCTCCTGCTATCTGGCCCCTTCAAAAAAATTAGAAATCCTTCTTGATGCCGCAAAGCCTTGAAGTTGAATCCCACCTAGAGACATGCATTTTGTTTTTCCCAGAACAAAGAGTTTGCCGGTGACAGATGGAAGGAATTATCCGTAGATTTGCTCTCGCAATTAAAGGAAAAAGAACATGAACCCAGTGAGGTATGGCAGAAGAAGCAGCGCTCGTGCAGAGTTCAACAATTGCAATTGGGGAAAGTTGTCGACAGCGATTCTACCGCGTCACACGCCGCCTACCATCGGAATCTGCGTCACTGCCTTGGAGTCCCACGATAGCTTGCGGGAATTCTCAAAGTTGCACATCTGGTCGCTTTACGGTCAAGCAAGAATAACAATGCGCAGTTTGCAAGAGGTGAGAGCAAGGCCCGGAGCGGACATCGAGATGAGCGCGACGGTGCATCATGGAGGGGTATGCGTCCTACCATTAACCTGGGATATTAATGCCTTGATTGGTTGATTGATTGGTTTTAACTTCATAGAGCAGCACCCCCATTGGGTCTACGGGAGACGCCGTAGTAGAGGCCTCTGGATTACTTTTGACCACACTGGGTTCTTTACCGTTTTTGCATTTCCCTCGACACGTTCACCGTCAGCGTTGTGGTGTTTAAAACAACCTGAAGTGCGCCTTTACGTTCCAGGAATAAGAAAAAAGACGGACCTGCCTACTTTGGCCTTGAAACAAGCAGCTCTCGATTGCTTCCACTCTTTCTACTCTGACCGAATCCACATATATACGGATGGCTCTTCCACTCAGATCAGCTCCACCGGCGCAGTGGTTATACCATCACGATCAATGAGCATCACATACAAGACCTCACGTGACATCATCGACCGCTTCGGAGCTTGTTGCCCTCCGAGGTGCCATTGCTTATATTAACAACCAACCGGCTAATCGGTGGGTAATATTATGTGATTCAAAGGCGGCCCTACAATGTCTTTTGTCAGCTCTCCGTCGCGGGTCCTGCGAACAACTCGTCTCGGAGATACGAGAAATGCACCACCATACGATCGCAAAAGGACACGACGTCGTGTTTCAGTGGCTGCCGAGTCATTGCGGTATCACCGGCAACGACATCGCCGACGAAGCTGCTAGGAAAGCACACGAAGGAGCAAATCTTGTTTCTGTACCTTTATCGAGGACTGACGCAGCCCAACACCTAAGCAAGCTAGCGAAAACTATGACATTGGAGAAGTGGCATACAACTGAATTCGCCCAACATTGGTTGCATTCTCTCGACCCATCTATGCAGCTGCGGCTGTTGCCTGGATTTGCGCGAAATGAGGAAACAATGCTGTGCCGCTTACGCTTGGGTGTTGCATTCACCAATGCTTACACGTGTTTAATTGGAATGGCTGATAGCGCCGAGTGCAATGCCTGCGGTGTCGATGAGACTATAGAACACCTACTATGCTACTGTCCATCTTTTCAAAACGAAAGACATGACCTCTGCAACGTTCTCAATAGGCTAGATAGAATACCGTTCACTTTGAGCAAGATCTTGGGACCATGGCCTCGAATATCACAGCTGCAAAAGGCCACAAAAGCGCTGCTGCGATTTTTAAAAACTACAGGACTGAGTGACCGTTTATGACCCGGACTGACTGATCATCAGTGATAGAACAGAGATCTGTTGCTACGTCGGCGATATCAACAGTGGACTTTCTATTCTTCTCTTAATCTCTCTCTCCCCTTTTTCCTTCCCCCAGTGTAGGGTAGCCAACCGGGCTCAGTCCTGGTTAACCTCCCTGCCTTTCATTAAATCATTTTTTTTCTCTCTCTCTCTCTTGCATTTCGGCCACAGCGCTACGCCATTGCCGCTAAGCTAACCTGGCGTGTGGAGACCTTTGATTATTTTTAGAAAATTGGTTCGTTTAGGCGTTTCAGCCATAAACAAAGCTTTGTCAAAATTTTTCACAACAAACCAAAAAAATATCATGCAGTAAGGTTTCAATGTTACATGGTTTTTATACATACGTACAGTCTCAGCCAAATGATTCCAGACCAGAACTTGCGCGAGCACGTTGACTTCGTGCCCAGTAGCGGGGCTCGCATTCGATTCTAAGAGCTTCAAGGTTCTGAAGAAGGAAACGGACAGTGTTTCTCACCATCGATAGCTTCAGAGTGTCGAAATTACTTCAGGGCAAACTTGTACGCAACGAATTACACGTAACGAATTACTTGCAATCTATAAAAAATGCTTTTTGTAATTTTGTAATTTAACGATTACATTTTTTCCTCAGTAACGCCTACTGTAATTCAGTTGCTTTTTTTCAGAAACTAACTACATGTCATTCGTTACTTTATTGGCGAGACAAGCTGTAACAGGTGACGACGCAATTTCGGAAACCCGAATTCGGTGTAAAATACAGCCGAACGCGCGAGATCGTGTCACGCAGCAGCTAGTTGAGACAGGATAGCCGGGGAACTCAATGTTTGTTTCCACAAGTTAACGTTCCGCCAGATGTTGGCCGTAGAATTGAACCGGTGCTGGTATGTCTCCACAGCGACGGCCACTTAGGACGTTAATGTCAGTACATCACCTATACGGATGATTTTTAAAGGTTTTCATTGACCCAACCGGTATCGTCTTATAATTAAGTTCAAGGTGTCCCATATGACGACATCTACGGCAACAGAACTGTATCCTTATCAGCATAACCTCGAAAGTGGGCAGTATTCAAAGTTGGCAGCCCTTCGGAGTTGGCAGCCAGAATTACCACCCAGTACTCACGAGCAATTGGTATCTGGTATAAGAGAAGTTATCCATCACGCCTTCTTTGTTGAACATCATATGATCTTCCAGTGTCTGCCGGGTACCTGGATGGCATCGTCGGGCAAGGCCATGCTGATGCTGCCAGGTCAGCCCACAAAGAAACCCAGAATCCTTGTCCAGAACAGACGCGGCTAGATGCTTTAGTTGCCTTAGTTTGCTAGCTAGCTCAAACCAAAACGTAAACTTCTTGGAACACCCCGCGTATTTCGAGCTGTTGCCTACACAGACTGATTGTCAATACAAATATTTAAGCTCCAAGTGCCGTCGCGCACTTCCCGAATTCATGCAAATTTACTATGCCGCCTCTGTTTAGGGGTGACATTTAACAAATTCTACACATTTCGTATTGTGTTTTTGTCGTCGTTCTAACGTCGAACGCGACAGTCTACGGACAGTGTTAAACAGGCTTGATGGCAGACCATTTCCCGAGACAAAAATTATTGGGCCATCGCCCCCTGCTTCGCAGGCTGACAAAATCAACGCGTTCGTTACTTAAATTTATGAAATCTAGCGGCCTCAGTGACCAAATGCAGACGTGATGGGCAGCCCAATGTGTTCGCACTGCTAACTCTCCTTTCTTTCTTTTCATCCCTTAACCCCCTTCCCCTTGTGTAGGGTAGCAAACTGGACGCGCACTTGGTTGACATCCCTTCCTTTCCTCTCTATCTCTTTTTGTTCTCCTCCTCCTTCTCCTCGTTTAGTCCACCTAAACTTAGACACTCCGCCTAAAACCGAGTCGTACAACCAGTACCAATGCAGTGCATGTCCCAGACCCAGGCTACACAGCTGTTAGAAAATTCCAACTTTTCTTTCGCTGATGCTGTTGTCTCCAAAGTATTGCGCGCGAGATTTGACGTTTCTGTCACCTGCTATGAACAGAAGCACGACAGCCTCGGGATCACTGCACTTCTCTTCCTTATACTGTCAAATCCAGCGAGAGCATTGGTTCGGATTTAGTAAATTTTCCAAACACTGACAAACCGTTGTGGATGCACGACATATCGTCAATGCCCTCTTTACAGACTTACTTGCGTCCACAGGCAGCGAAACACTGTACCTAAGCACAGCAGAAAACGTAAATTGTACGGCGTGTGACATTTATATGCTGGCCGTAGTTGGTTTGCGTAAGTGAATGCAGACGGCAGCGCGAAAGACATGGACAACGTAAGACACGCACAGGTGCTTGTTACGTCTTCCTTTTGTCCGTATCTTTCGTGTTGATTTACAATTCATAATGTTAAACCAACAAGCTCATGCTATCCGTCATTGTATTAGCGGTTTAAAACAAAAGTTGCGGCGACGCAGCGCGCGTGCTTCCAACGCTTGATCTATGATTGCAGCTCACGTCGAAAAGCAAGCTTGACAGATAACTTGAAGGCGTCTCGGAAATCTAACGAAATCATGATGTAAACGCACGAGAAACACAGCTGTTGTATTTGTGCTGTCAACGATGGACGCACACCGATTGCGAAGTAGGTAATGAGCGTCGCAGCCAGCCACAATATCCTGAGAGCTAACAGATTTTCCATGGCTGCACTGTTACTGGTAGTCGCGGCGCACGACGTTGCTTGGTTTACCAAACCTGCAACACATCTTAAAAACGCCGGGAAGTTATGGGTTAGTCAGGATTGCGAATAAACAATGCAGCGCACCGCTTGCAGCGAGCAGCTGCTAAAGGAGGACTGACATGATAGTTTTGACAAGTGAATCTTTTAAAAAAGTTTTGCGTTAGCTGAAGGTTCGAACGCTCTAAACACTAGAAGATATACTCAAAAGCGTCAGAACGCCATAAAAAATTTACTATGCCGCTTCCTTCTACGAACTAGTTTGGGCTTTAGTATTTATGCGTCATGAAACACTGGCTCGCTTCGGTCCTGCGGTAGCTGCGACTGCCACACGCAATCGTAACCACAGGATACGGGTGCAGCACTATTGTTTAATTTGCTTTTTATGAGCAACGTCATCTACCCAGCCTTATTGCTACAAAACGTCAGCAATATCTGCTCGGTATCGTGACGTCACAATAATGTCGATGACACCAAGTCAGACATCTTGAAACCGCTTTTAGTATCAAATTGAAGGGGCACTAAAGAGAAAAAAAATATTTGAGCTGTGTTAGTAAATTACCCTTCCACATTAGCAAAGCAGTCACTCTTACAGCCAGAAGGTGCTTCGTAAGCCAGAAAAGGCGCACAAACGAAAGACAGGGGGCGACGCTACCTTGACATTCGCGCGCCAGCTAGGCGTGACGTCACAGATTTTCCCACCACCTGCTCGGGCCTAGTTAAAATCTGATTGGTAAAAATGTACTACGTTGGCCGAATTGCAAAAAAAAAAATATACTTTGCAATCCGTGACATCACACTGACGTACCGACTCTGGGCCTTTCGGCACGAAATTCGAAAAATAAAAATTTGAGCGCAATTTTCTATTTTAATAATCAACCAATTACCGTGATACCAACGAAACTAGACTTCTCAAAGAATACTTTATCAATCTAAACTGCTCCAGCGTTTCTCTTTGATGTTCCTTTAAAACGTTTTATAATTGTTTTCCAGCCGTAATACATGCCAAGTAAAAATCTTTTAAGCGGGAGAAGCGTGAGGTAGAGTTTCTGCAGCTTAGAAATTATGTGTCAGCACTGATTTAATGCCGAGCACTTGGCCAAATCTGATCAATTGTGCCCTGCAAACAACTACGACTTCTCCTCGGCATGTCGCCGTGACGACGAATAAGCGATGTACTAAAGTTCAAAGAAACGGAGGCAGGCGACTCAATAGGAGTCGAACACGAAAATTTTCTTTGACAGAACTTCACACATCATCCTATTTCGACGCGACAGTTACGCAGCGCCAGCGCTAAATGAAGTAATGCAAAACGGGGCACCCGTTGTGGTTCGTGCCACACCGCACGGGACAGGCTTAGCCCATCAGCTAGATGACAGAAGGTAAGCGCCAGAGGAATCCAATGTAGCCCCTACCCAGGAAGACACGGTGGCTGACGAAGAACACAATCTGACCATTGATGAGGAGGTTAATGACGCGAACACCAGTGGGCAAGAGTAATTTCTTTGTCCTTGGCAAATTCTCAGCAACTCACTGAAGTTTCATAGAGGCCCATCCAATGCCGTCATCACTTCATATCCTAAACATAAATCACCAGGCATATGCAAAGCCGAATTGCCACATAGTCCTGAATGCAACTTCCGGAATAACGACTGCTATCTGTGATGTCCCCACTTTATTGTTTTTTTTTTGTTTTGTTTTTTTTTGGTTTTTTTGCTATCATGAATGTGCGAGTAGTTTCTCTTTATCACTACTCTCACATTCCAGCTTTCAACAGATGATGCTAAATTTTGCAATTATACTAGCACAGCTGAATCTTCACAGTGTAGAGTTGCTACGTTTTTTAAAACACTAGACTTACATTCAAGAACTATATGTGTCCTCGCTTTCGGCAAAAAAGTACTACGGGGTAGCTGTCGTTAAACGAAAAACTGAACAAAAGGCACTAGAGGGCGAAGTTTAACAAGGGCTCTGCATAGGAATCGTAGTTTTATTTCCGGTTAGTTGCTCCTTTTGAAATTGGATAGGGGTGTTCAATGAGGGAAACTTCCGGATCTAATAGAATACCAATATATGAGAAAAATGACCTTTTATTATTTAATCAAACAAAGTCAAACCTCTTATAACAAAACGGAGTATAACGAAATAATGGATATAACGAAGTAAGCGAAATTTCCCTTGAAATCTAATGAAATAATGTAGAAAACTAAGAAAGTCAGGCTCCTCTTCAACCTCGTTATAACGAGGTTTAACTCTGCTGAATATTTTCTCACCTCTAAACAAAATGAAATATAAATATATGTGGAGCGCAGATTTAAAAAAAAAAGCTCATTTACTCTATTTCATGGTACATGTAACGGCGTTCACAGCAGGACGTCCAGTCACCTCAGGAGCTGGTAAGTGAGAAAGAACTGAACGGTGATCGGGGGGTACCTAATGCTCCACGACAACGATTGTAGTGAAACGATGGAACTTTGTACTGAACGATGGAACGATGTTATATGCGCTTGTCTTTGTCTTCCCTTTCTGTATAAGTTGTCTTTTTGTTGCGCTAATTTTCTTCATCAGCAGTGAAAGATCAACCAGCCCGATTATTAATTCTTCTCGATAGAACTGCGCGTTACCTAGTGAACGTAGACTGCTATGTTCATTGAAGGAGCCGAGTGTAACACGATGCAGCACCAGAAACCGATTTAGGGCGACGTAAATGTGGTGCATGGTCCAAATATTAAATTGCTTTGCCGAAGACAATAAATTCGTATGCTTTGTAAAGCGGTGTATCCTTACGAGTTGCATACAGTTATTGAGCGGAAGTTATCTGCTTTTTTTTTCGTGCACATCAGGAACTGGTCGCTCTGCGCAACAACTGCAGCCTCTCCTGCAGAAGAATCACTCGGTACAGTTACTAACTTGCATCGCTCTTTCTCTCTGTAAACTCTAATAAGTGTTGTTATCCCTATATTCGAACAGAAACTAATGTTCGACCATTCTGAACAGTGAATTTTCCAATCGAATGCAATATAGAATAGTGATGATTATGGATTCGTATCGAACAGTCGCCCACAGATTCGTATCGAATACAAATCGAATAGTGATGACTGTTTGATTCGTATTCAAAAATTTACAATGATCACTCAATCCTAATATTGGACCAAGCTGTACGAATGAGACTGTGTACCAACATATTTGCAAAGACTAATACAAGATGGACAGCTTCGGAGATGGACACCTCCACACTGCAGCATCGACAAGGATGCTTCAGCGTATTTTGCAAAAATATACTATTCGGTGTGAGTATGGATGCAATAGGTTAATAATTCGTTTTCTACTTTCTGATTAAACAAAGTGAAAGTGCTGGAGTTGCCAAAAAAAGGTTCCATTGCTGGGATAGCTCTGACGAACGAAATGCTTCATAAAGGTTACCACTGCGAGCCTGGCGACAGACAGTAACAAACCGCACCCGACCGCAGATCTCGACAACACGCAACATTAAAACAGTGTTAGTAGAACGACGAAATATTGGCTTTCTTACATGAATGAGTCATGAATGAATGAGTAACCTTCTACTGAACTAAAATAAAGGTAATGAGTGAAAGCTTTACAAGTCACAATACGAAGAACACAGAATATTATACACTTTATAGCCCGCTGCAACACAAAATACCGCACGCGTCACAATATACCGACTTTTATTTCCTTCTTTGCATGTACGCTTCTACATTTTGTCATCAATTTCTAGTGTGAGTGTTTTTGATTGCATCAAATCCAATATTTAACTAGAATGTTTGTTTTCCCTCCCTGCTGCGTACATTTTCTCGAGTGATGCAACAACCCTCATGCAAATCGACCGCAATGAAACATTACAGAAAATTGATGAAAACAAGTTCGCATTAAAAGAACGCTGAAGGTCGTGCTGACGTTGGTCACGACTATCTCATCTTGTCTGCTTGATGAAGACATTCGATTACTGAGAGTTCAAGTGACGAAAAAAATATTCTGACATTGTTATGTGATTCTAAGCCCATTCAGAGGAGAACGCTTTTGTCTTATAAGTCCTCTATATTGCCGACAGTTCATCGTGTGACCCATCAAAATCAAAAGAAAGGTACGAGGAGCGACTGCACGAAGTATTACACAAGCATCTGCTTGTTTAAAACGATGTGGGCAACGCGATATCATGCACCTGGCACAAAGTCTAAGCATAAGCTCCGAGAACCCCGCCAATTAATTTTTTTTCTCCGTCGTCGTACATACTTCGTGAAGAGAATATGACGGCAGCGTGGGCTTGGAGTAATCGTAACAGAGGCAGTAATATCACTTTCGCTTCTAATAGAAGGTTCATTAATCAAAGCTTTCCGCTCGGTTCTTCCGCAATGCGGGCGGGAAGATTCTACAACTGGCGCGTCGAAACGAAATAGCAGCGAAGTCTCGAGGAAAAGAGAATGCTGGAACTACACAGCCTGCAAATAGCCGAGAAGCATGATAAGTAATATCCTTCGGTGGAACCGCAAGAATAAAAGCTTTCGTTTTTATCTCGTAATTATAGATCACACTGGAAAAGGAGGTCGGGCAGTACCACGCTGCCAAAGTTTCGGCGCTTTAAAAAGCGTACGATTAGAATACGAGTATAATCGTTCCAGTTGTTACTTTACGTGTCAGAGTTTTTTTTTAAAGTTGTCCGAAACTCCGCCTTATGAATAATAATTAATAAATGTCCCGCTTCATATATACTTATAGAGCTTGCTTTTTAGTCGTGATTTACAGCTTGTCCTTCGCAGTGTTTTGGTTTGGCCTCTGTCCCCAACTTACTGTTGCTACCTGCCGGCATGGTGGCAAGAAACGTCTCTTAAGTTTCAGCAAAACAGAATCTGCTAAACTGGAGGTCGTAGAAAATTATTTCAAAATAACATAATCAAACGCTTAACAATAGACTTTCTAAGAACAGGCGCAGGGCCCGAATCCACAAATATTTTCGTTCTGAAGAGTGTTTCCCATGGGCCAGCAGCTTTTGTTATAACAATATGTTCGCCATCACGATTGTCTGGCATTTGCTCTTACGAACAGTTCCAGCATAAGCTTCTTTTTTTATCTTCTTTTTTTTTTCTACAGTATCGGGTCTTCGAGAAGAACTGTAAAATAGCACTCGTAATGCTTTTTGAAGGGCCGCTTATTTCCTTCACAATCGCTTCGCAATTGAACGAGCAAATATAAACGATACAAAGAAAAAGAAAGCTTACCCACTCAGTAACCATGTTTGGTGCGTGACAGCGCGCTGCTGGCGGGTTTTTCAAGGCTGTCAGTAAAGATTACCGTCCATATCCTTGATGTTGGCGAAGGTATTAAATGCACATAATTAAAATTGAGGACGTACTTCTGACCGGAAAGGTTTTCAGGATTCAGCAACTCTGGAGCGGCACAAGACAAAAGCGGTCACTTAAGGTGGGAACAGGAGGAATCGAGAGTGGGCAAACGTGAAATGCCTCATCCAAGAGCCAACACTTCCACTAGAGGACAATGAACCCATCAAACGCCGCCAGTTTTGCTAACTTTAGAAACAAGCACGCCAGCTACTCGTGAATGGTGCAATATATATATATTATTATATTATATATATATCTATATTCAGTATATAATTTTCTAAAACAAGTATAGGTAGCGAAACGAACCTTAGGGCGCCATATCATATATATATATATATATTATATATATAGAGAGAGAGAGAGAGAGAGAGGACTATAGTCTAAAACATTTAGGAATTTCCTTTTCGAGGTGACCCCTTGTGTTATTAGTTTTTTTTTTCTACGGAACATAAATTTATGGAATATTCTTTAGCCTGCAAGTGTTTACATAGTGCTGATTTTACCGCGCTTTTTGCCCTTGATTTGGGTGTCAAATATATTAGATTAGACAAGATGCCCCTTGCTGTAAGAAATAAATAAATGAGAATGAACGACAGCGAGCCAACAAAATGTCTGGTATTTACTGCGAAGCGTGGTGCACTACCCACGCATCCTATTACGTGTTGAAATCCAAGCGTTCGTTTCGGTCTATAAGAGGAGGGGAAGGGGGAAACCAACACGCTACTTTATTAATGGTACTTATTACTTTCGCTGTCGGCTGTAAAAGAATCAGAGCTAAAATTGTTTGCGCCAGTACTTCTGAGTGAGCCCTAAACTAGCCCATTGCCAGGTCTTCAGTGCGAAATGCCTCAGGAACTCGTACAAGTACTAAAGAATTTTGCCGAGGCTTGACAGACCAGGCGAAAAGGTGTTGAAGCCAATGTACCATTGTGTACACGGGTTTTTTTCGCATTTCACCCCCACCGAATTGCGGCCGCGTGGCCGGGATTCATCCCGCGACCTCGTGCTCAGCAACCCAACCCATAGCCACTGCAACCGCGGTGGTTGTTCTAAAGCAGCCAAGGACTGAACTTAATAAGTTCCAAGAACTAAGCTAAATTGACGCAAATACTAAATGAAACCTTGGTGGCGGTGTGTTTCGGCGTGATATAAAGAAAAATAGAACTTTGATCTTCCTTTTCTCTAATAACAAATCTATATTACCGCTAAGTTAGTGAGAATATGTTTTTCAAGAACATTCTTTCAATCTAAATTAATTTAGTGTTCTCGTTAGCATATCCATTAAAAAAAAGGCATTTGACCGAGTAACTACACATTATTCACCTCTATGCGGGTAATTTGACATTTTAACAGAACATGCTCAATTGTTTCAGCGCTATTCCAGACGCTACTGACGAGTAGTCGTCAGGGCAGCTTTTCTCCTAAAGTAACGCGTTCAGATGATCATATATACCTTCGTATTGGTTCGAACAGAAGTGCTGCAGATCTTTGAAGTATCATAAAACTTCTCTCTTTGGATTTTATTCTTGGTGTTCGATAGCGTTACATGGCTTCCTGTCCCTCACTGCAACATCCATGTGCTGTATCCCGATCGCAGATTTTCTGCCGCTGTCGCGCATCCCTTATGTGTATCGCTGGTTATTTACGTGGCACGTTTGCACATTTCCTACGCCATGAGTGAATGTATTTCAAACGTTGCCGACATTTTCCCCTATCTTTTTTTTAATGCCCCTTAATGAAAATGAGAAGATGACTCTGTTTCCATATGCGGGCGATCGACGAAATCTCTGCCCCGTTCCGAGCATATTTTCTGGAAGCTTCTAGCGAATAGCTGAGCGCTGCTAATGATAGCCGGCATGCTAACTTATGTTGAACATTATCAGCGGCTACATGATCTACGCTTTCTTCGTGTGACTGGTACCAAGCCAACTTAAGATGCACATTTTGCAATAGCATCATCAGCAGCATGCACTGCTCCAGTTTCAGCTTCAGCCTTCACTTAAAGTTACGCACATTTGAACGTTGCCGCAAATGCACTATGCAGTTGTGATGATAACATGATGATGAGTGAGCATTCACTTTGAAATTGGGTGGTGAGAAATCTCGCTGAGCTTCTTCTTTTAACTTTCTAGTGTGTCTAAGTTATTAAATGCCTTCATACCCTAGCTATATTTACTACCGTTTACTGATGCCTAGAAACAAATCTATACAACGGGGTGTATTGTTTATAACATTGTCCATTTCCATATACATGTGTACCTATTCATTGCGTTATATGCAGATTACACACCGAACCTTAATGTGGCAGAATTTTAAAACTATATAAACGGACACGCTTCAATATGAGACACTGAACCTCATTATGAATGGAGCGCAAGGCAGTGCATGGTACCGATGATAAAGGCGGCATGAAAAAATTGATGATTGTCCAGCGTAATTGCACAAACTGCTGCACGTCCGACCGGCCCTGTAGACTGTCGCGGCATTAATTGCGATATAAATCGTTGTTGGAAGCGGGCAAACATGTATACATGTCAGCAGAGGAAACTTGAAAAGAAGGATGTCTGGCTGGCCGGACATCAGAATTTGCAGTGAACATTTGATAACTTGCAATGGCCTCTGCCGTGCATCTATCATGAGAATTAAATTATTCTATCGAAGTATCTTAACATACACATGGCAGTATCGTATCGGATGAATTATCTGCTTATGTTTCGCGCGGCGCCTGCTGGCTTCTTGGTGAGTGGACTCCTCAAACTTTTATGTTTTAGAAACATTTCCTCATTTCTGTGAACTCTGAGTTGTTGCACCGCTCCTGTAGAATAACATAGCGAATACGGCACAACAAAAATAATCTCGATAGCCTATCTAGATCGAAAGTTATTAGCGATTCAATTTGCACCTCATTCCCAGCCTAATATAAACAGACAAGAAGGGCATATAAAATCCGCTCATATCGGTATTAACTTAATTAATAACGTGGTAATAATTATCAAAGTCGAGTCCCAGTGAAGCAGAGAAACTAAAGAAATCAATAGTTTGCAGTAAGGAATATCGATTGATCGGTACGAGCGAAGAAAAAACAACCCCACGAATGTAAACAAATGAAGACGTTTTCATAGATTGAATAACCCTGCTCGAAATATGTATGGATATAAAGGTTATTACCACAGTATGGTATCACCGTATTCTCAGACATCGTATATTCGAACGATACCTATATTCTCACTCAAATCCAGTAAGCATTCGTATTTTCGCGATTTAACGCGGCCATAAGAAGAATCACATTGGGAATTTGTATACAGTACAAATCGAAATCTAAATGAATCTTCAGCAATAAGCCTCATTCATCGGTCAAATTAAGTCACTGTATTCTACGAACGTCAGACTATAGTTAGTTTCATTGAATTTCGTAGAGTAAATTAGTTATTAGCGTTTAAAGTTATCCCTAAGCGTGGTCAGGTGTAGCTTCATGGGCGCTGCCATTTTGAATACAATACCGCGTTGAGAGCACAGACAAATTGTCCCTGAAACCGAAACTCGGTCACTGTGCCCGCTAGATTTAGCGGAGAAGCGCAAACAATATTTTAATTACATTTTTAGGCATGGACTGGCGTCTGACACCGGCAAAAAAAAATAATAACGCCGAGAGCAAGTGGGGCCATACTAGTCCAGGTGCAACCAAATTAGGAAGGCCCACTAAGCTTCAACAAAGTCACTCCCTCACCAGAACAGAAATTGGTCTGCCTGGTGCAGTATTTGATCTCCCTCATGACTCCTACAATTGTTCCATGGCCCTCAGTCCCCAGCTGCTGCAGAGCACCTGACCAAGTCGGCAGTCAGACCTGCGACGCGGCAGAGGGTGCTAAGAATCTCTGGGTCCGGACAGGCCGCCAATGGAAACTGAACCTGGCAACGCTCAACACGCGCACCCTATCGAGTGAGCCTAGCTTAGCAGGGCTATTTGAAGAATTATCAGGTATTGCCTACGATATTATTGGCCTTAGTGAGGTTAGAAAACTGCTGAGGCTTATACAGTGCTAACGGCCACGTCCTCTGACAGAGGTCTTCCAGATAGGAGAGAATTCGGAGTAGGATTTCTAGTGCATAAGGACATAGCGGGCAACATTGATGAATTCTACAGCATTAATGAGAGGGTTGCAGTCGTCGTAATAAAGCTGAATAGGAGGTATAGAATGAAAGTTGTACAAGCCTACGCCCCCACCTCCAGTCACGATGATGAAGAAACACAACAGTTTTATGAAGATGTTGAATTAGCAATGAGAAAGGAGTGCAAACTCAGTATACTATAGTCATGGGTGACTTCAATGCAAAAGTGGGGGAAAAGCAGCCTGGTGAGCAAACAATTGGAAAACTACGGCATCGATGCTAGGAACACTAGAGGAGAGATGTTAGTAGAATGCGCGGAAAAGAATAGGTTCCGAATAATGAAAACCTTCTTCAGGAAGCGCAGCAACAGGAAGTGGACCTGGAAAACCTTAATGGAGAAACAAGAAATGAAATAGATTTCATTCTCTCTGCCAATCCCAGCATAGTGCAGCATGTAGAAGTGTTAGGTAGGGTAAAGTGAAGTGACCATAGGTTAGTGAGGTGTAGGATTTCTCTCAATTTGAAGAAAGAAAGACTAAAATTAGACAAGAAACAGGCCAACCTAGACGCAGTAAGGGTAAAAGCAGACCAATTCAGGCTGGTGCTCGCAAACAAATATGCAGCTTTAGAACATGAAGATGAAGACAACATAGAGATAATGAATGAAACCGTAACTAGGTCGATCTCAGAAGCAGCAATTGAAGTGGGAGGTAAGGCACCAAGGCAACCAGTAGTAAGCTCTCCCAAGTAACAAAGGACCTAATAAAGAACGGCGATACATGAAAGTGTCAAACTCAAGAGATCGTCGAAACTGATCAACAAGAAGAAAGTAAGGAATATCCGAAATTCACCACCATCATCATCATCATCATCATCACCATCACCATCATCATCATCATCATCATCATCATCATCATCATCATCATCATCATCACCATGCATACGGCAGGCATTACCAAATCCTGACTGGGAGCTTACCACTGCCGTTGAAAAGAAAAGTGTACAATCATTGCATTGTACCGGTAAATATGCGGCAGAAACTTGGAGGTTAACAAAGAAGCTCGAGAACAAGTTAAGGACCGCACAAAGAGCGATGAACGAAAAATGTAAGGCCTAACGTTAAGAGACAGGAAGAGAGCGGTGTGGATCAGAGATCAAACGGCGATAGTCGACATTCTAGTTGACATTAAGCGGGAAAAATGAAGCTGGGCAGGCCATGTAAGGCGAAGGATTGATAACCGTTCGACCATTAGGGTTACAGAATGGATACCAAGAGAAGGGAAGCGCAGTCGAGGACGGCAAAAAACTAGGTGGGGTGATGAAGTTAGGAAATTCGCAGGCGCAAGTTGGAATCAGCTAGCGCAAGACAGAGGTAATTGGAGATCGTAGGGAGATGCCTTCGTCCTGCAGTGGACATAAGTATAGGATGATGATGATGATGATGATGATGATGATGATGATGATGATGATGATGATGATCTTGCTTCTGTATCTATTATACTTATCGCCTCAGTATCTTGTATATGTACCCTGATACATTTACAAAGTATCTATGCCCAACCCTGGTTGTATCGATGATAGGACAAGAATGGATGCAGCAAAAACAGGGAGAAAGGCTGCTCCTGGCGTCGTAAATTGCAAATGCACCGACATATCTGAAAGAGTACCGATGCTGAACTAAACGGTAGCCAGAACAACTGATAGCTACAAATTGCAAAAAAAAGTTAAGAAAGATCATTCGGCGGAGTAAAGAAGATGCGCCCCCCCATTTCATATCACACGACGCAGCAGTCACCGCCCTTGCTGAAAGCTCAAATCAAGGTACTAAATGTTTAAAATTGTGTCCTAGTTTACATAGGGACTGGAAGTATGTGCTTCAAGGACCAGTTATTGACAACTAGCGCTTAGGCTGAATGAAGCCTTAGCTACAATGTACGCGGATTAAGTGTGTGACAGCTATAGCTAATCATATTTCACGAAGTTCAGTTCAGAACCTATTGCATACGACCGCCCGCCGCGGTGGCTTAGTCAGCTAAGGCGTTGCGCTGCTGCGAACGAGAACGCGGGATCGAATCCCGGCCACGGCGGCCGCATTTCGATGGAGGCGAAATGCAAAAAACGCCCGTGTGCTTGCGTTGTAGCGCACGTTAAAGAACCCCAGGTGGTCAAAATTAATCCGGAGCCCTCAACTACGGCGTGCGTCATAATCAGAACTGGTTTTGGCACGTAAAACTCCAGAAAGAAAGCAAAGATTGTATAGGACCGTAAACAGAACAAGTGCACACGTGTACACGCAACACGTGAAAAACAGCTTCGACGCTTGGCGTCTTGGCATCGGACAAAGCTAAAGCTTCCAGAAAATAAGCTGGGCGACTGTATTCGAGGGCTGACAGGGCTCAGCGTTTTTTTTTTTACATTTTTTCATAGCCTTTTAAAACATACGTTAGGAACAGTGAAACAGTAAGGCGTCTCAAATATATTTTGAAGAGTCGGGACAAGGCGTTGAAATGTGTACAGAGCGGATGATGTGATGGCTTTGTGGCAGGAAAACTGGTATGGAGAAACGGATAGAGATGTGAAGTACCGACAAGTGGATATCGGATGCAAGTAGAACACATATCAGAGGGTTATAAATAACGGCAAATAGTATGGTGAGCTCTTCTGAGCGCTGTTCAGGCTTCACACTTCATACGCAAAAGTGGCAGGACGTTTCGGTTAGTGAACAAATGCCAAAGCAGGGACAAGATTAACAACGTCATTCAAATCAAAGGACGGTTCCGATCAAGAACGCACGTTGTCATATTGCTATACGTAACAAAGTCATACGCAGGAACCTGACCAATGACAAGAAGTTATACGAAATGCAAAACTTCGCGAAAATGGCGCAATAGAATCCGGCAGAAGCCCCGATCACGTTAGATTCGTGAAAACAGTTTTTTTTTCATGAGCAATCTGGCTCTCATTTCGGTCGCGCAAGTCGGCCGACATGCAAATATTTATGAGTCGAAAAAACTTTTAATTCTTCAGTCATTCGCAAGCAAAAAAATGAGCATATTTTTCTTCTCTTGTCTTATCTTTAAAGTGACTATAAACTATCACCAGAAGAGAAAAGACGGCCTCAACTCTTATTTGTTTATTTGGCCGCTTTATTTTGCATCGGCCAACCCTTAGAAAGGCAGGAGTGCCCCCCCCCCCCCCCCTCCTCACCGCAGGAGGTCTCGGAGAAGTGCTACAGAATTACTGCGTAATTATAAACGTGACATCAAGCAGCCAGTAGCCTACTGCACAACTCACGCTCGTATTACATCGCAAGCATCGTAGCATGTTCCATGATCTAAAAAAAAAAAGCAGAAAAAAAAGACGCACCTCGACAAGTAACACCCAGATGTCAAGACCACAAGTGCCCACGGTGACCGCGCGACAAAAGAATACCACGCAATTAGGAAAGCCCGGCTCAGGTTCGCGAAGCCCTGGTTTCCATTCTCTTCGCAACGGTTCAAAAAGAAGGATGCTATCGATCCAACGAGGCTGACAAGATATATTCATTTTACTCTCTTCGTTCCATTCTCAACCGCCGTCGCAATGCATGTTTTCTAACCCGTTCCACTAATAACAACCTCACTCGCGTTCGAGGTAAGTGGTATCCTATACACCCGACAATCCACGACGTATAAAGCGATCGCTTCGCTTCCCAGTAGTTTTTTTTTTTTCTTTCGTCATTCCACCACGCCCCGCATGCTGAACTAGCGACAGAGGGGGCCCACCAGTCTGGCGAAGATATCGCTTCGCCACCCCCTCGGCGACGCGGCACAAATCAACTGGGCAAACAGAGCGACGTTGTGGTGCGGCCGCTCGCGCGCCGGCGGCGGCGGCGTCGGCGGCCGATGCGGACATGGCGATGCCGGTCGCGATGGACGGGCGGGGAGACGGCGAGTTTCTGATTTCCCGAGCTTTCCCGCTGCCTCCTCCTCCTCCTCCTCCTCCTTTTACAAATCCCGTCCCTCCCCACCCATCGCTGGCCCGAACGACGACACGCTAACGCGTGGAGAACCGAGCTCGTCGTTCCCATTCGTCAATTCCTCTAGTCATATACTTTCGGGGATGCCACGAATGGAGACAGTCTAAAATCGTGGGAACGCGATGATACTGAGCGAGATAGAATGCACCGAGTGCGGATGTGAAATGTTCAAACGCGTACGCAGAGATGGTGGCCCGCGTTCCCCAACTGCGACGCAGAGGACAGGGGCCGAATTCGCGAAGCTTATTTTGAGTTCGGAAGTGTTTGCCACTGGTCTGCCACTATAGCTAATAATACGTGCAGCGTCAGCACCAGCTGGCATTTCGCTCTTACAGACAATCCTAACGTAAGATATCTTTTCGTAAACACATGCACAAATTCGCAAGGCTTGCTTGTTTGTGATAAGTGCTTGTGGCTGGCCCGGGAATACGTTTTTATTCGTTCGGTTTTGCAATCGACACGGATGCCAATTTTGTTTTCAACGTGCGCGCTGTTATCTCGGTTGGACGTAGTTTTTATCGGCGCGATGAACGAACGCACAGTGTTTCGTGCGACGAGAAGACGCCACAGGCAGAACGTGTGCGCACTGCTTCCACGCTGGTGGTTTTAGATACCGTAAATATCCTGAGTGGTCGCTCCGAACCGGTATAGACCCCCTCCACCCC
This sequence comes from Dermacentor silvarum, assembly GCF_013339745.2. Classification (NCBI taxonomy): domain Eukaryota; kingdom Metazoa; phylum Arthropoda; class Arachnida; order Ixodida; family Ixodidae; genus Dermacentor; species Dermacentor silvarum. The sequence continues at coordinate 137,644,012 of NC_051155.1, forward strand.
CCCCCCCCCGCCTTCCCCCCCCACACACACACATTTAGCCCCTTATCGACAGCGATTGCACGCACGTCTCGCTTGAGCAAGTCTGATTCACTGGGTCACTGGTGAGTCGACCACCACAGCGCAGTTTCGTTTTCCATCAGCGCGGTTGCTCCTAACGCGTGAGCTCAGAAAGATGCGAGAGAAACAAGGGGTAGGAAGCGCTTGCTTCTAATAACACGGTGAATTTAGGGCCCACTACCTTGAGCCGAACAATCAGAAGAAGCTTTCCGTTTCTTAAAGACCGTTCCCATTAGCCGGAGCGATCGCGAACACCACATTTCGCAGTGGCGATTTGTTGGCACGAGCGACGTTTCTTACGAACAGCTCTTCTCGCACGAAACGTAAATATCCACGAATCATCTTGGGGGTCCATTCGTTTCGCCTTCCTTCCCATTTGCGCCACCGTCGGTCGCCTGGGCGCGAGAGAACTCGTTGAACCACCCCGCTCGTTAGCGACGTGTTTTGCTTTCGCCAGCGCTGAAGAAAAAAAAAACCGAGACGATTAAAAAAATAAAACGTCCTGCGGCACAAAAAACGCGCCGTTCGGCCGTTGCACACACGTGTTTGTTGCGAAGAGCGTGGGGTGCGTCGAGATCGTAGAGCATACGCGAGTGGGATGGAGGCGGCGCGTGAAAGGGCGGACGTGGAAAAAAGAAAAGGAGTAGCTAAAAGAGAGAGAGAGAGAGAGGGAAAAAAAAGGCGAGACTGACTGACGTGACTAAGCGCCGGGAAAATGTGCGAGCTAGAGTTGCGTGTAGCCTTAGCCGTCCGAGCCCGTTTACGTATATACCAACGAACGGTATGCGAAGGGGTGGAGGGGAAAGTGAAAGGGGGGGGGGGAGGCAGCCCTTAATAGGACGCACTCGAGCTCGTTATAGGCGCGGCGAAAGACCACTCTCGTTCACCTAACTCACTCGCAAATAGTTTTTCTTTTACTTTCACTGCGATGAAAGAAGTACGTGCGGAACGACGCGAGCAAGCGGACAGGCATATCCGGCGGTTTCACAATACAGCCACGCTGGCACGCAAACGTATACGAACTGTCGTGTCTATCACGACTGTGTTCCTCCCCTCTATTCTTCCTCTCTTTTCAATAACGAATCGGCCCGAGCTCGCGGCTCGGGCGGTTGGTTTCGAAGCACTCGTGAGGCGCCACTATCGAGGCAATGCTCCGGTGCTAGTACTGGGCGAACGGAAACCTTGAACTCCGGCGTACCGAGGTATTTCCCTAGCCCACTTCGAGAAACCGATTTCTCACGGTTTTTCTCGAAGTTATTTCATGATGATATAGTCGGGATCCGGTAAGGCTGAATGACGCGACCGCCAGACGATAGGTCAAATAAATCCCGCCACTGCCAGAGGTGACGCTTGAAAGGCGAAAGTCGAGCACAGTCGATTTCGTCCGGCGACTCTGGAGGGAAAAGCTCGAAAATATGTTCGGTCACGCTAAATGCTGGGAGGCCATCGTTTTCAACGCTTCCGTATAGTCTTTTCGGGATTACATTTTCTGTGTCTGCCCATTCATTCCCGACCTCTCTCACCACTGGCGGTAACATCGGCCCGAACAGCAGAGCGAAACCGCGTTTTAGGGTTGGCCGGGGGGACACACAGTCAGTGCTGCCCGGCCACGCATTGGTTTGCAATCAGTGCCTCAATCGTACCACGAAGCAAATCCGCGAACCGAACCGTTCCCATTTCGGGATCGCGAGGAAACGTATAATCGGGAAAGAGGGAACACTCGAACCCACTGGGCTCCTAGTTTCGGGAACGGGCTGCGAGGAGATGGCAGTGGCGGCGCGCGCGCAGGCAGTGAGCGAGCAAGGGAAGAAGCGTGCCGAGGTCAAGCCTCGGTCGCCGCCGCCGCCGCCGCCGCTGCCTCGCGTTTCGTGCAAACGTGCGCTCGCGCTGACGGGCGACGCTGGCAGAAAAAAAGGCGTGCAGCGTTGGGTCCGTGCGATGCCGCGGGTGTGACCCGAAAGAGCACCTTGTTCACGACCGTGCCACGCCACCTGCTCCCATACACACGCGGTGGGTTGTGTGGTGCACGGATCGTCACGACGTCGTCACACACGGCGGCGGATAGAGCGTAGTGAAAAGCACACCATACTCACGGCACATGTGTGGCAGTTCCATTTGGCGGAGTAGCCTCCGAGGCAGTCAAAGCGGCTCAGGAGCGCGCGGAACTCGCAGGCGACCAGGCAGGCGAGCTGGTCGGCGCGCAGCGCTCGGTCGAGGCGGTCGGCATGACACGAGCCGGCGTCGAGCAGCAGCCGCCGCATGGGCAGGTGCGTGCAGAAGGGCAGCCGAGCCGGCGGCGACGCGCACGATGCGGCCGCGGCTGCCGCTCCAGCGCTACACGAAGCGTTGCAGCGCGCCGACGACCGGAACGGGGGGAACGACACGGGTGGCTCGGCCGGAGGAGGCAGCTCGCCGCTGCCGCTGCCGCTACCGCGGCACACACACAGGGCGGCGCAGAGCACGAGCCGCCCGAGAAGCGCTTCCCAAGGTGCCGTCCCATGCCTAGGCGCCAAGGGCATAGTTCGTGGGCGCTGTGTCGCAGCACGCTCGTGGGTCAACCGAAGGGCGCCCCAGCCGCGGGACCCAGGGCTCCCGCATGACCGCGGCCTCAGCGACGACCTCGCACCGATCCGCAGGCCGCCATCTTGGCAAGCCTCCCCGCCGCCGATGCCAGCGGGCCCGAGCCTCTTCCGCGCATGCGCGCGCAGCTACCCCCCCGCCGCTTCTACGCGCACACGGGAGACCGCGGACGCCGTCGTCTGCTCGACGGCGACGCGCGAGAATGCCGCCGGGGCACCCCGACGGCGCTGCCGTCGGCTGCGACGCTTCCTCACAGTTGGCCCCTTCACAAGCAAGCTCAGTGGGAAATGAGTAACAGCATATATTAGCCGAACATCGTTGAATACTCATCACGACGTTTTTGTTCGCGTGCTGCAACCTGCAAACCTGAGCGGTAACGGTATTTAATGCGGGTGGTAGTAAAGGTATCCTCTAAGCGTAGCTACTGGTCTCTACAAGCACCATACAAGACCAAACGCGTTTCTGCGCAGTACAAACGTGTCATACACAGGGAAATAAGTAAATGAAATTGCAGTCGGGCATGTGGCACGGCAGCCGACAGCGCCCTTGCGGTACCGGAAAAACGAGCGACGAGAGGGGTGACGTTCTCAACTGAATGAAACGAACTATGCCGATCAGTTGCGATTCTTGAGCTAGGCGCCGTGACGGGAGAGAAATTCGAAGTCAACAGCGCCAGCGCCACCTCGCTCCTCTGCGAGCATCCGAAAACGGCGACAGGTACCAAATAGCTCTCGTTTCTGCTGCTACCCGATACGTCTTCCTGCCCTAATGATTGTAACATAACTATGTAAATAATATTATTTTGAGGAGAAACCACTATTTCGTCCGCGATGTTAAGTCAGTCATTCACATTGGAATGAATAAACAAAACTGGGCAGAGCGAGTTGGCCTGTAAAGCGTGCACCACTGCACGTCTTTCTTGCATTGTGTGGAGACACCGCTACAGGGGCGTAAAGATTGAGGTTAAGAGCGGATGAGCGTGAACAACATAAAGCTTACGTTGTTAAAAAGACCAATAAGTAAATATTCGCGATGAAAAAGATAGTCGCAGTGCCCTTATCCCAAAAGTAAACACTGTGTTCGTCAGGTAATCCGAATATAATTACTTTTGAACTCAGCCACAGAAACACAAAAATTCTCGCTCAATATCTAGAAAGTGCCTACAGTGTAGGACTCCGATACTTCAGGAGTATTTGAAGCCACATACTCAAGTAGCTTAATTTCACGAAGCGGGCCAGAAAACTGCGAGCTTTTGAAGGGCGCTAAAGGTGTCGTCGCACACTTTAAATCCTACATATTAGAAAACCAGGCAGTAATTTTATTGTCGGTCATTGGCGATCCCTGGCTCTTGCGCAAAGGAAAATGTTATATGATCACTGTTTTTTAACGAGACAGTAATGTAATTACTATGAGGCAACTCCTTCAAACACTTTTATTAGCTGTAAGAGGCCAAAAAGTACACCATAGTTGTAAACTTCACACAAGTGCTAGAGTTACGAACTGTTAATTATGGGTTAATGCGAGGAATCAGAATCAGAATCGGTTTTATTGAAAATGAATAAAAAAATTACAGGCTGTTAATGTACAGCAGGAGGTCCCAAAGTCAGAGACTGCAGTGGGACCTCCTTTACAATTTAAACATAACAAAGTACAGATTACAGCAGTTGTAACACATCGTGAACAATTTAAACATTATAAAATTAAGACATAATATTTACAATTTAAACATAATAAAGTACAGATTAGAGCAGTTGTAACACATCGTGAACAAGAACTAATTACAGGTTTTAGCATAAAAAGTTGTCGCAGTTTCACCCGAAAGGCGAAGCATCAATTGCGATAGCAACTTAGTAGAGAGCTATACGGAGTAAGGATAGTAGTTTTATCCGCTGTACAAACTTGGACATGCAGCAGCACCGGCAACACACAGCACTGTTGTGGACGCCGTCGGCGTTTTGCCCGCGTTCGCACAAAATGCGTGCGGCGTTGGTGACTGTTGCCGGAGCCTCTGATATAAATAGGCACTTGGTGCCGCAGCTAAACGTCGCCTCCCTTCCCTGCCCCCCCCCCCCCCCCCCCCCCCACCGGCCTTTCGTGCGTCAGACAAAGGCGCGTTTGCTCTACATATATGGTGATTGTAAAGGAGGAAAGAGACGCCTACTTCTGCAGCCCTTAAGGGAGCACGGCACAGAACGCGCGTTTGTTCTCCGCCGTGCGTTCACTCCCCGTGAAAGCGCGCGTCCCTCGCGCCCTTTCATTCGCACATACAGCGTTCGGCGGCGCGCGGCGACGATTTCATCTCCATTGACGTCATACGGAACCTCACGGCGACGGCGACGGCAACGGCGACGGCGACGCCGACGGCAGAAATCTGCTTTGGAGTGTCCATATAATTGCTATCGCAATAATAGCTTAATGAAAGAAATAAACGTTCATAGATAGGAGGCATATATAAAAAAAAACACTGTAGAATAATTTTGTCGAACAATAAGAGCTTAGAGTATAAATGACTGGACATACATAATATAATTGTCAAACTCAAATGCATGTGCATGACAAGGACATCAAACATGAATCTAATTGCACTTCTATGAAAATTAAATGAAGGCACATTGAAAGAATGGCTATGAGTATAAACTAAATTGCACTGAGCTAATTGATTCCTAATCGTTTCTCTTAATGCCGTCTATTGTAAAAACATTGGTCGCTTACCGCAGTTATTCAGTCACTGATTCTCACGCTCACTCAATTGATCACTGAAATCGTATAAGGAAGACAAAAAAGTTAGAAAACGATTCAACATCTAGTAGTTTACGTCGATCAAAGGAGAGGATGCTGAGCGAGTTGAGGGTGAGAAAGGCGTGGAATCACTGCACACGGCACTATCGCGTCACCCCTCGTGTGAAGGGAGTGGGAGGAGCATCGGACTGCTCAAGTTTTTAGACTTGCCTACCTTAGGGATAGGCCGACATTTTTAAAATACACATACCCAAGGGAACGTCTTTAGACTGCGTCTACCTACGGTGTTGGCCCACATATTTAGACTGCGTAATCTCAGACATCGACCCATAAAAGAGGTTAGAAACAGACGTACTGGATACCGATAAGTGGGCGTAACTCGCTAAGAAAGAGATGTCTTTAAAACGGAACGCCGACCAAAGCGGTACTGTTAAAGCGATTGATGTTCCGGCTTGGCACACGAAAGCCTTCTTCCTTGGGTTAACAAGGCTTCCGTGTGTCAACGTCAACTTTGGTCGTCGTTTTGTTTTTTATGCTTCTGACATGAATTCGTTTCCAGACCAGACGAGATGTCGTCCAACTATCGCTTTCATTCATCTCAATGACTCGCTCGCTCACTCACTGAACTGAATCACACGATCACTCCTGTGTCACTTGCATTCACCTCATAATCACTCAACACCTCCAACCTGCTTGGTTAGAGCAAGCGCTTCGTGTTGCACTTTCCGCGGCTGCAGATTTCACCCGATTAACACTATATCCGACGTTTGTTGCCTCTCCTCGCGATTCCGACTGCCGAGTTCACGAGCAACAGTTCATCTCGCGACGACAACGGCGACGACACCTCGAAACAGCGTCGCCTCACTCTCGACCGAGGCCTCCCCGAGCGTTCTGAGTAATGACGGCCCGCCACCCGTGTCGTACAAGCGCCTTAAAGAGTGATGAAGGTTCCCTCGTTGCCAGCCAGGTAAGGCCATTACGCATGCCCACCGGTGCTGCGACGTTGACGAATGAAGGCCGGGTGTCGGATGTCCCAGTGTGCGTGCGCGTGTCTGCGCGTGCGTGCCCAGCACTGCGCAGCGCGGCGGAGCAGGCGAGAATAGGCTCGTCCCGTGTACCAGCTGAGAACGCCACCGGGCGTCGTGCGAGCTCTCGCGGAAAACGACGACTACGCGGGGCGAAGAAGCGCGCTTGAGAATAAAGTCATTTTTCTTGGCACCGAGCGACGTGAGGGAAAGGAGGTGCGAGAGAAGAGCGCCGGTTTACGCTGATCTCGGCCGTTTAAAGTTGTGTCTTCGCTGCGCTACAGGGTCGTTTTTTAACGATGCGCCGCGCGATCTTTCTTTTGCCCCGCGCTCTCTGCCGTCGCTCGGGGAGCTGATGAGAGTAGTTTGGTGAAAGAGAAACACGTCTTCTAAGTGTGTTCGAATGACGCGCTTTTTTTTAATGCTTCTGCACGCTGTTCACCATTCACGTGTTATATTCGCGATTTATGTTCCAGCGTTCATGCTTTGCTGTTGCGGTTGACCGCTGCGTCTTTCTAGAGTCGAAAACAACCTTCCCCTTTTTTTTTCTACGTGTAATATTAAAAAAAGCAAGAAACTTTAGATGCTGACGCAGTGCACGTAAACAAATTAAGTGCCAAAAAATCTGGCTGTACCAACAGTATAAGTTATGTGCAACCCCAGTTAATAACTATTAGTATTAGTGGAAGTCGGTTCGCAGATAAACAAGGACACAATGTTCGGTCTTTCAAACTTTCTTCAAATACGACCAAATAAGTTTTCTTTCAAATAATAAGAACAGCAAGACAATGCAAGCAATCAGTCAAATGTACTTTAGTGTTGATCATAGTTCCCACGAACGGCACGAATGTAAGCTCCTCAGCCGTGCGTAATGACGCGTCCGGTGAAGGTTGGCGGAGGCATAGCTTCTATTGTTTCTCGGCACCAGAGCAAATAAAGCTTTAAAGTTTTATCATACCATACCATACCAGAGAAAATATACATCTCGCAATGTAGAAATCGATGTTGAAATCGCAATGTTGGAAGTTGATGTGGCTGCTACCAATTTTTGTTCTTTCTTGCAGCTATGGCTGTATCATAGAGAGAGAGAAAGTTCTTACAGCTATGGCTGTATGATAGAGAGAGAAAGAAACATTTATTTTCATTAGTTTATTAGGGTTTGCAGTTCGTGTGGGCTGGGCGTAACTATGGTCGTCACGTGATAGAGATCTTAAAAAATCACCACACCTTCCACTTCATGAAGATGGTCGAGCAGCGAAGTTGTGTTAGTTAAACCGAGTGTTAAGATTGTTACATGTGCATGTGATGCAATTGCGTAAACACTAGTAAACAGAGATCTACAACACCAACTTGTATTATATTTAAACGTTACGATGCGAGAAGAGGCAGCGACTTCCGACGCTACTCGACGAGTCTCCACTTCTCTGGTCGAAACCTGCCGAGCCGCCGCCAAAGGGATCGACAGCAGCTCTGCGCGTTGCCTCGTTGGTGCTGCTACATCTTTGCGGTTCTCTCAGTGTTTTTTTTTTTTCACGTGAGATTTCGCTGTGTGTTTTGGCGTGCTTTTTTTCACGTGCAAATTGCACCGCCCCTTTTTTGCGCGCCAGTAATGAGAGCAAGCGACGAGCCCGTTCACGCGCCAACTCTCGCTGACGCTCGCGGTAGGCAGCCTCTTTCTCAGGAGTACGTACTACTCGTGGTCTTCCCTTAGTCGCATCGCAGCCCAGCTGCCATGCGCATTCGTTATCCGAAAGGGCGCGCCGCACAGAGACAGCTTCTCTTATACCCATCACCTCTCCTCCTCGCGCCCAGCGCGGCCTCTCATTGGCCGCATCCTCCCTTCCCCCCCGTCGCGCCTACCCTCCTCTGCTGCTCACGTGATCTGCCCTCCCCCGGCGCAGCTCTCATCCTCTCGCGGTCACGTGACTTGCGTGACACTGGACAGACGGCGACGGCTCGACTAAAAGCAGCTCCGCTGTTAAAAAAGCAGAAAAATTGAAAAACTGCTATAGCGCGAGAGAGATTTGAAATGTATCCGTGCAAGCCGGGAAAAAATTTTGTTAAATAATGTACCGGACTATGTTTCCATCGGGGCAACGAGAAAATAAATTTTGGTAAACAATATGACAGAAACAGATTGCTCACTTTTTTTAAAATTTTATATATTCTTCAACCCCGCTGCCCAGCAATTTTCTCTCAATACCAGCAACAATACTTAGGTGATCGCTGGTGCATCGTTTAGGTTACAGACCAAAATTTTACAGGGGAGGTTCATGGGGGAGTTGTTTACAGAAGCAAGCTCCATTTCTGTACTCGTTGCAGCGATGCAGCTCACTGAAATTTATCCAGACTCTCTTTGTATTTCTTCAGTTTTTGCTCTCCGCGATTGCGAAAGCTGGCATCGCGTCAAGAAAATTGTGAAAATAGAATTCATGTATTTTATTACATTTGCTTTATTACGTGGTGGGCCCGTTTATTCTTCAATTCCACTAGTTTTCAACGTTTAATGCTTTACTAAGACTCTTCAAAACAATGAAATCGGTTTGTGGCTATGTCTACCAAAATGGTTTGTGGCTAACGATCAAAACCAGCCCGAAACCCATGTCATCGTTTGTACAAACACGAAATGCCGCGTTCCATCGCTTGTTCCTCCCGTTGTTTACAATGACATTTACCGCACTACGGTTGATACACCACGCAGCGAGCCCATCATTCCTTTATGACCAATCTCTCGCAAAATTGAAAAAAAAAACACGAAAAATAACGTAATGCGCTACTCAAAGGGTGGTAATTATACTGCTGTCTCAATTAGTACAACTCCGACCACACCACAATGGCTACATTAAGATATTGCGCATAGATCAAACCACACAAGTTAAAAAACATGAAAAATGATGACCATACGTCGTCTTGTTTATAAACAAGACGATGATTCGTATGAACTTCATCACAGTATCAGCTAAGTTTTAATTTAAATATTTCCAACTATCAATTTCTCTTCAAATAATTTTAGATTTTTTTTTATTTGCTCTACCCTGATACCAGCCGATTACTAGCAGATCCCCCGGCGTGGCCTGTGTCATTTCAGTAGAAGCGATGAGAGCTGGGCGAGTCAGTAAAAAAAGGCTGCACAGCGCCAAGCATGCATGGTCATTTCACAAAGAAGCCAACTAGCCAATTACTACGACCTTGACCTATGTTGCACGTTACAATGATTAAAAACTAATCATCTGCAGCACAGTCAATGACGGCACGATGATGCACACGAAGCGAAACTGGGAGCGAATCCTGGGTACTGAAAATAGAGTTAATTTCTGCGGTTTTACGTGGCAAAACCACGATACGATTATGAGGTAAGCCGTAGTGGATTACTCCGGTTTAAATTTGACCACCTGGGGTTCTGCGACGTGCACCCAATGCATGGAAGACGGCAGTTTTTGCATTTCGCCCCCCATCGTAATGCGGCCGCCGCTGTCGGGATTTGGTCCGGCGCCCTCGGGTTTAGAAGCGCAACACCAAAGCCCCTACGCCACCACGGAGGGGGACAAAAATGAATAGTGTTGTCGTGTGCGATGAAATCATGTCACCATGTCGGCTCGACTGTTTTTTTTTTTTCGGATCGCATGGACGGGAACTTGCAGGGCAATGACAAGCCCCATAATAGATACCACTTTTATTAAGAGCGCATAACAGTTGCGGCATAGTTAAGTGCAATGCCGCACTAAGTACCAATCCAAGCCTCGTCCAACGAGGCATGAATTAGGCATGCGACCTGATTGGCAGATTCCGACAGGCAGCTCTCGGCTTTCGTCAAGAAGCACCGCTCATAAGGCGGCTTTTGAAATGCCCCAGATTTCCCATTCCACTTTCGCGGTGCGGCATCAATAATGTAAGAAACATTTACCTGATGCGCATCGCCATCATTTTCCCATCCCGGATTTTTGTTTTGCCCGGAGAATATGTCTTGAAATGCGAAGTGAACTGCATCTGGGCTTCATAAAATTTTCTTAATATACATATTTCAAGTTTTTTTTTTTTTTACATCCAACAGGTTGGAGGAGCCAAAGGAAAAAAAAGCTTCGAATGCAGCTTGAAAGGCATTCTGCCCCCTACGGTTGCCAGACTTGGCAAGGCGGAGCTGTCACGTGGTTTCAGAAGCAAACAAAAACAGATAACACTAGATAGCATCCTTTAGAATAAAAGATAACGCAAGATATCACACTTCACAATGAAGTGCTAGAAATAACTACAAAATCTTACAACTTCAATATAGCAGAGTTGAACGCAGCAAAAAAGAAACAAAGCGACGTATCAGAACAATACGCTTAGCTCTAGAAACAATACAGAAATGTAATGATGTATATACAAGAGCAGCAAGGTGAACTGACACGTATTCATTGAATGGTAAATGCCACATCAATTAGGCGTGTTAAGTCTTGCCGACATGCTCATCTGGAGCGTGACGTCTGCGTTGCGGTACTCCTTTAATATCAAATAATCGTGCAATTAGCTTCGCAAGCACGGCTGCGCCGAAAGCGTTGCTCGCGCAGCTAAGTGCGTCGTCTACAAATCGACAGTCTCTTCAGCGATCTCGCTTAGAAACAGCACCGCCTTCGCAGATTTCCTCTCGGTGCTTGGCGATAGGTTATGGCGCGGTCTACACGGGCTCGAACTTCTGTTTGAACAGCCGTTGTCCGGTGCTTACGCCCTTGGGCAGAGCTATGTGGATCCGGCAGCTTCAGGAAGTCCATTAGGCCACTTCTCTGGCCCCTCGCTAGTCGTTCACTGGAGTGGGTGGCGTCGCTGGCTACATTTGAAGTCGTGTATGGGCCATTTAGGGATGGGATATACGCCCCTCTCTCTCTATCTGCAGTTGTTAACCGAGCGGTCGTCGCTTCGACAACGAAAAAGTCGATACAAAACAATTCTAGAGGCACAAATTGTATTGTGAAAGAGAGCTTACGTTTCATTTGAGGGCATCACGGATGCTAGGAGGAGAAAACTCGCATACGGGATTCACAGGAAAGCACAGTTCGTGGCACAGCGAAAGAAAAAGAAAATACAGGAAAAGAAAGATAATCTTGCTGCTATATGCGGACGGCATTTCTTATTTCCCTGAAAGTGCCTCTACCTGAACATTACTTCAGAAGAAATTGCTTCGTTAAGTACTTTTTATTTCCTATTCTCGTTTGCGAATAACGGAGATTGGTTTTGGTACAGATTCACCCTGTAAGCTGTGCTTTTTATCTGCCGAAATAAAAGTCGTGATTTAACGACCACCTGACAGCGAGCAGTTAGCCTTCGAGCGCATTTTATTGCGACCGATTTAGCCAGGATGTATGCGGGACCATTTTGTTCTTGTTGATACGGAGATTCCAACAGTGTCGAACGGTGGGGAGCGCTGTTACGTACCTAAAACACTAAACGAATGCTAATTTTCGTGTTATCAATATCGTTTAACAAGTCGCTGAACAATGCGGATAATTGGCGCCATTTTCAACGTACATAGTCGAAGGGAAAGAAAGAGAGGCACGAACACACACAAAAAAGACAAGCATCACACATGTACGCGAGATGGAAACGTCTCTTCTTAACAGAAGCGCCTAACGATTTGAGTAATGTCCTGGTTTCAAATGCTCTAATACGTGATCACCGGTGTTTGCGCGACACAAAATACCAGATCACGAAAAGTACACACTCAACAATGTGAACCTTGTACCAAGCGAGTAGCTGCACTCGCAATACTGAAACAGGAAAAAAAGAAAGAAAAGAAAAGGTCAGGGGGAAGGGGGAAGGGCGTGACGAGGGAAAAAGGACGATGGGGGGCGAATGGGAAGGAAAGCAAGTGAAACATTTTCTCTTTTTTTCGCTCGATACAAAACCGCAAGCGCGTCATACCATCACGTAACACAGTCTAGACACGCTGCCCGTGGAAGCGCTTCAAGCATAATTCCATCCGGGCACCGTTATCGATGTCAACATAGATGTATACAAATGATCACGGAAACAGTGCGGCACAAACTACGCAGTATACGACCCATTCTCGTGGCGGGTTCCCACATGCGGTCGCCACAGCACGAGCGCACATAACGAGGCGATCGGCCCTCGGCTATAGTCTGCTACGGCACTACATCTGGGAGGGTGACAGCATTGCCGCGGGGTTCAACTGGGTGCCCTGTTCGGCGCAGAGTGCCTCCAGCGCTCGGCGCATGAGTGGATGCTTGTCGAGTGCCCGCTGGAAGTCCTCGTCCGACAGCGACAGCACGTTGCAGTACGTCTCGGCCACGACGTTCGCCTGCCGACGGGCCCGGGTCAGCAGGCACATCTCTGCGGGTCGTCGACCAAGTTGTGAAGAAAGAAAAAAAAACTGTCAGCCCTTCCACTGGGGTGGAGATGGAAGACCAGCGAAGCTGTACTATGGTGGGAATTATGTATTCCCTATTATGACTATTAAGATGTGATGGTGTAATTGGTTATTTGAACTATTAAAGAATGAGAAATATATATGATCCGGTGGTTTTCATTTATTTGGTGACCACAGGGACCATGGCCTTATGGTCGCTATACGGTGTGGCGTCCGGCAACAGTGACACGGGCGGTACACAACCCGGAAACAACTGGCGTCGCACCATCGGCTACGCGGACCACAGCGATCGGAGCAGGGGTAAGAACTTTCTTCAGACGAGTACGGAGGTTTGAGTTCATGACCGATATGTGGGCGCCGGTGTAAATGAGTGCGATGACAGGCATACCGTCCACGTCTACGTTTATGAGGTTGTGATGTTCAGGAATAGATCACACTCGATGACCGCACACAGCCACTGCCAAAACGCTGGCGTGAGCAAGCGCGCCAGCAGTAGCGAGCGAAGGTTCGTGCGGTCTATCGCTTCAATGGAAACTGAGCGGCGAAAGCACAGCGCATACAAAGGTAGGAGCCGTGTTGCAGATCGCTTTAAAGATACGATGGCGCGACCGTCCGGCGCCGCGCAATGTACAAGTTGCTCGCAGAGCAGAAGCCGCAACCCCTCCCTCCCGCGCTGCCTTCCCGCTGTCCTCCTTTCGCGTGGGAGATTGAGTCGCCAGTTCCCCTTGCGCCCGGTGGCAAGATACGTATTTGGTGCCGCAGCTAAACGTCGCCTCTCCTCCCTCCCTTCCGTCCCCCCACGGCCTTTCGCGCGACGGAAGAAGTAGCGTTTGCTCTTCGCCATGCGTTCGCTCCCCGTGAAAGCGCGCGTCCCTCGCGCGCTTTCACTCGCCCATACAGCATACGACCAATGAGAGTTTTTGTAGCGAGAGCTACATTTGCCGCATTCTCGCCGTTTCGCTGTGGTCGGTGGCCGCACCACGAGCTGAGCCATTGCCTAGCAACCGCCGCAGCTGGCAGCGCCGCTCGCCGCGCCATCTGGCATGGCGTCAGAGGAGAAACTGGTGAAACCGCGAGCTGAGCCATTGCCTAGCAACCGCCGGCGTTGCATCGTATATATAGAAGGGGCGGCTCGGTGGGATTCGTTGGCAGATGTGGAAAGTGAGTCGGAGAGACTGAAAGAAACCAGGCTTTGTCGTCGGAATGAATCCAAGTGGAGGCAGCGAGCCGAGGAGACGGAGGAAGAACGAGCCGCACGCCTCGAAAAGCGTCGTAAGTACGAAGCGGCCAGGCGACTGCATTCAGATGAGGATGGTTCGTCGTCTAGTTCGGCATCTCATGCCAGGGCCACGGATCAACGACGGTATGAAACACCAGGCTAAACAATAACATTAATCGTACCTCTCGCTACGCACACCCAGGCATAACTGAGTCAAGCCACAGCCACTTTTTTTCTACATCCGGACGCGACCATGACAGTAACACAATGACAGTAACAACGATGAAAGTATGACGACAACACATACAACGACGGCGACAGCGGCGGTTGGTCGTGCCACTCTGAAGGTGGCACGACGGCACACGATGGGCGGGGACACAGTATTTTCCGGCAAGTATACTACTACGAATAAAGAATTGTGATAAACATGAGGATGGCACCTGCTAAGGACGTCACAAGAATCGGCTTAAGTATAGCCTCAAAAGCTGCACAGCTCTCATCGCAGCTTCAAAACAGCATGATGCCTGACGGGTTGCAAATTCCTCAAACTACTGCTGGTCTATCTATGGGCGGGGCGAAATCTCAGCACAGTGACATTCCCCTGCATTATGTCCCACAGATATTGCGGACGGATAGACGAGTTTAATTTTGGGCTAGTTTAACTTTCTCTCGTGCACTGTAAACCGCATTTGATCAGAATCAATCATTAAAGCATCAGGCTCTCAAACGTCATACGTGACCATGAACATAAGACATAAGACATATGATGGGGTTGAACTTCTCTACGCTTCACAGTGAGCTACGAGGTACGGCGTCGTAGTAGTGAGTGCAAGATTCATTTTGACATGAGATTCAGTGGCATGCACCTTAAGCTATAAGCACACGATTGTTTGTGCACTCCGCTCCCATTGAAATGCGGCCGGCTCAGGTCTAATTTGAACCTGCGACATTGTGCTAATCGGCGTTCAGCCGAAGAGCATATATATATACACTACGACCTGTCAGAAGTTTGCGTACGTCCCTCATCACCCACTGTGCATTTTAGGAATGTTGAATGCCACATTTTAATTATTATTATGAAGGATCAGCTAGCTCGATCCAAGATCCTACTTTACAAAAAGTGGACGGAACGCAGTGCGCGCGCACCTCCAAAGTAGGCACCGGCGTACGCGCTGGCGACGAACTCTCCGTTGTCGTGGACGATGTTGACCTTTCCGGACTGTAGGAAGTACATCTTGTGGCCCACCGTGTCCTGCTTGACGATCAGGTCGCCCGGCTGGAAGAACTCGTGCTGAAGCCGCGACAACCAGCTCTGCCACGAACGTCGGCTCCGATTGGGCGAAGAAGGGAACCGTCCGAACCGTCGTCCGGATGCTGTGGTTTAAGATCTCCTGCGCAGGCGCGAACGTGCGAGTGCTTGGCATATCGTGCGCGTATACAGCCGCGCTTTCCACGGAAGGTTGTTAGGACGTTGTCGCTATCGAAGACATCAATAGACGCAGCGCTATCAGCGTCAAAACTCGAGTAAAAACGGCACGTCAGCGTTCAACAGCTACACTCTAAACATTTTTACACCTTTATAGGTGTGTAAAGGGTGTTCGGTTGTCGCATGGCCAACACCGTCACGTTTAAGGGGTAAGATTAAATTGTTGGTGGGAGTCAATGATGGCACCTTGTTTGCCGACTTTTTCGTGTAAGTAAAAATGATGGCAGCTGTGACAGGTGACATAAAAAGTTCATTGAATAAAGTTTCATATCTATCCCTGTAAAATCCGCCTTTTGCATTGCCCTCTGGCGCCACCTTAGCGGACTCCACGCGAAACAACATGTATGGCGTCGGGGCGCCGCGGCATGCAGAGAGGCACGCTTCATGAAGCGAGCTAAAATGGTTTCGTGTATTTGTCAGTGGTTGTAATTTTCGCTTTGTGTGACCAGACGCTTCCTGAGTACACCGAGGCTAGCTGGCAACGACTCCGGCATGATTTACAACCGCAAGTCGTCGAAATATGATGACGGGCTTTCGTGCAGCTGCGCCGACAAAACCGAGTACCGTGCGATGTGCGAATACATCGCACCGTAACGCGATTTCCACAGCGTCTTTTCCACAGCGTCGATTTCCACAGCGTCGATTTCCATGGCATCCAGTGGTGACGTGATGTTGAAACAGTGGGTTGTAATTGTATTATGACTGCGGTAGGTTGTGGATTTGTAGAGATTTGATGCGGCTGGATTTTGGACTTTCACAGTCCTAGCTTGCCCACCTCCGCACAGTGCTGACGTCAACACAGGCATCCCCATAAACTGCCGTCAGACAGCGATGAATTTTGATGGGCGCACAACCTTCCGCGGTCAGAAATTCAATTACAGCCCACTGTTTCAACCGGACGTTACCACTGGATGCCATAGATTGCTCGATTACTCTGGAACGAGGAGAGATAGGAAGGTGAGGCAAGCGACATTCTATAGTAGCTTGAACATCAGTGCATTAATGATAAAGAGTTAAAAAGGTTTGCAGTACTATTGCCAAAGTATAGTGGGCTTGGAGGCATTACTTTCTGAATCGCCCTCGTACATATTTATTGACCACCACAATGATAACGCGGGTATCGCGTGCCCTGAAATGGGCCGCTGACATGAACGCGATAACGCCGGACAACATGCCGAAACCGCTTAGAGCATCCATTCCTGCCTCCATCTCGTGTGCGATATTAGTGACAGCGCATGCAGACATCCCAGGATAAAGAACATTTGGTCAAGTTGGTACATGATCTTCATTGTTTGCACCTTGTGTTGTGTTTAGCCTTTCCTTCTGTTCAATCTCCACAACAAATATAGAAGCAAACACCTGTGAATGTAACTGACTCACTGTCGTTCGAAAGAAGCGACATGGTTTCCTACTTCGTAACTACTAGTTGCGGTTTAACTTAAACCGCCGTCTCATTGAATCACTTGAGTACAGCAAATGATTGCAGGTGCATCGAAATCACGTGACACGGCACGTGCATACGACTGCTTATTTGTTGTACGCATTGTCCAAACAGCTATTCCTGCAAGTCTGTTATGTCAGGATTCCACTCACTGGAATTGGCTGAATACCTTCACGGAGCTTTTACCCATTTAAGTTCTAGAACAAGGAAATTTGGAGGGTTAAAAAAATTGAGGTTCCCTTTCATGCTGGTGCAACGGTTATACTAATCATATTGAGTGGCGAACCGTAAAATTTTATTCACGTGATTTGTTGTAAATATTGCCAGAGTCAGCTGATAAAGTTATCAAGGGACTCTGATATCGCCTAAAGGGATGCTACAGAAAATGATATGTTCAGGTGTATTAGTAGATAGCACTTCTATGCTACTAAAAACCAGAGTAAGGCAGTATCGAAGATACATGTATCTTAGATACTACCCTATAGGATACTCTTTGGGTATCTTGTATCTGCATCATGACACATTCGACAAGACATGTATCGCTATCTGTATTTTGGACACATCATGCGAAGCAGCGTGTATCTTAAAAGCGAGATACACCTATGCCAAAATCAACAAAGACTCTCAGAGTCGCTGACAGCAGTTAAAATTTATTCTGATGCGACACTCTTATGCTAACTCATTTTTCTAATACCAAAATACGATTTAGAAAACCGAATGATGTGCGGCAATATTATTAATAATGAATAAAGTGCTACTAATAAGCTTTGTTAATATAATACTCGTTAGTTATAGAATGTTCTCACCGCAGAATGGAAGTCAAGCCAGTGTTTGTAGCATAGCATATTGTTGGGTCATTTCACGCCAGCTGCCCCAACCGTGGCGCTCTAGCAATATACAGTTGTTTCAAAACATTATACAAAATTACACGTATATAATTCTTTATTTGCATAGTATTCTCCGAAAATATTTTGACCGGAAAAAAATTTCGGCACCTGAGGGCAATTTGAATTTCATGAAACGATGGCAAACAAGGTGCGAAAGAAAGTTTGCCAGAAATCGACCACGTCGCGCATTTTTTCAAAATTCGCGTTTTTGCGTTGATTGAACATTGTGACGAGTCATTGCGATTTCATTATATAAAGAGTTTCACAAAATCTTTTGCTGTTTTTCCATCCTTAGCACCGAGGTAAAAATGCGCAAATTGTAGCGTTCTTGGGAAATTTATCACAAAAAAATGGTCACCGAAGAAATCATGTAATTATTTTTATAGAACTGTCCCTAAAACTTACTACCTCCTAAAATTTTATTTTGGCATGTCCTGCGCACGGGCTCTTAAAGAAAAGTCCGAATTTGGCAAAGACGCAATTTTGGCCTGTGTTTTGACGTTGGCAGCACACTAAGGTGGTCCATGAAAAAAATACGCATAACAGTGAATACTCGTATATAATGAGAAGCATAAGAAATTTCTACAGTGAAATTTTAATCTAAGCAATTTGCGTTTTCACCAAGAAAAAGAAAATTTTGGATTTTAGTCCAAGCTCTGCAATATTTTAGTTCGCGCTTCGACTTCACCTCAAAGCGTGTATGCGGAAAAAGCAAACCAAGTGAAAAAAAAAAAGGTCATGTATCCGCAGCATATAGTTTTAAATTAGTTATTTTTTAGTACAGGACGCAGCAACGCAAATTCACTGGGTGAACTCACAAGCATCACTGGATCCAGTGTTTGTCTATTGCAGACAAACAGACAACACTTCCGGACAAATTTCTGTCATGTGCTTTGCTGTTATTTCGGACTCGCTAGAACATGACACGACCTCCGTTTACCCATTTCAAGATAAAGTACTGAAGATACTCAAACAAGATCTTCCATCCATTAAGCACATTCACTATTTCTCAGACGCCCGGGGCGGCTTCGCAATACAGTGTGTTTCACTTAACTTGGCCAAACTTTAAATATATGCAAATGCCACGTAGCTGGACAGAACCAAGTTAGTGTTAGTTGCCGTCGCTTGAAGATACTCTGGTTATATTTTGCATTCCACCGAATTACATAATTAGTCATAATTAATTATTGAACTTCTCAAATATTATAATTAGAGTAAGAGTGTCAATGAGAAAATTGTAGAGCAACATGAAAACTCCCGATACAGCTTCCTGTTGCTCAATACGTGCTACATAAAAGTGATCTTCCGAGCGTGAAAGAAGCACGCAAATACACGCAAAATTGCCGCGCGACTGGCCGCCCGAGACACTTCGCGTGTATTCGCAGATATCTTTCACGCTGGGAAAAAAAATTTTATGTGGCACGTATTGAGCAACAGAAAGCTGTATCGGGAGTTCATGTTGCTCTACAATTTTCTCATCGGCCCTTTTCATCCAATTACATTGAGAAGTTGATTAATGAATTAAGAGTAAATCTCTAATTAGGCTGAATGAAAAAATAATCTGAGTATCTCCAAGCGACGGCAAACAACATTACCTTGGTTCTGTCCAGCTACGTAGCATTTGCATATTTTTGAGGTTTAGCCCAAGTTTAGTGAAACACCCGGTATAAGAACGAGAAAAACTTCGTTAATCTCTGCCGCTACAAAACAGATTTCAACATCTCGGCGGAGCGGAACTTCTTCGCCACATCCCATGGGCAGAGTGATTGTGACGGCGTCGGCGGAACTGTTAGCGTTAGCAGCGAAAGCCAGCCTGCAAAGTTCAAATGATGAACAGATACTTACACCGCACCAACTCTTCACATGGGCCCGGAATAATATTAAAGGTATTTGGACCATCTGGGTGGCGAGAAGTATCGTTGAAGAGTAAGGGCAGATCTCTCCGCTAGGTTTATGAGGGCCAGTTTTCTGTGAAACGAACGCGCCAGTATCACCACTTCAAACCGACGCTGACCTCCGCTCTTTCTCGTCGGAATCACATCCCACACATCAACACAGAAGTCCGCGTTTGCAAAACGTCAAGTGACGAACCATAGAAAAATGGATTCAAAACAAGCTGCGAATGCGGCCATACAGTAACAGTAGTCTGAGAAAAATGGTTTGTTCAGGCGTGACATCACAAGGGTCCTGTGCTGCGTGTCGCAACAAAAAAAAAAAATTTTTTTTTGTTGACTGCTGTCAATCTGGCCCCAAGTAGCTAGAAGAATAGTAGAGACATATCACGGAACTAGCCAAATATGCTGAATAAAGCTGCCTACCAACAATATTCACCAAATGTATTGCCTTTTTTTTTTACCGCGAAGCTGTAATATTGCTAGCCGATTCGTCCGTCTGTCGCCTGTACGCAGAAAATATCATCATCAGCAATGGCTCTAGCGTCGTCGTCTTCTTCCGCGGCTGGCTCGTTGGCGCCCCTCGGCACGTTCGTCGTCGTCTTCTTCAACAGTTGGTTCCGTTGCCGCTCATCATTCCATCGTTGAATTTCACTTCTCTTCTGTGGTCGCAATGGGGAGGCCGCGTTTGCGGGGGTATGAGCCATTGCTTAAGGGGGTATGAGCCATTCATTGTATTACGTGTCGGACAGATTTAATTTTGAAGAATTGCAAGCGGGCAATGCGACAACCGCGGACTGCGGGGCATACCGTCAGTGACGTCGTTCTCTCCGTCGCAGCCGAACGTGTATGTAACCTCATTAAGAAACACAATGACGTAACCAATAATTGAGAAATACTTAAATGAACCGTCGGGATTAACCCAGCGATAAACACTGGGCCGCACGTTTCAGCTTCGGCGCTTAGGCTGTCTTGTCTGGTGGTCTCTAACGCAGTGCTTGGGCGGTGATTTTTTCGCTGGTTTCGCAGTGAAGCTCCCGGTTCACACTCATGAAAGCGATTTGTGGCCCGCTCTTACCACTTCACGCGTAGGCGGCCGCATACGTATACTTCCAGTAGCACGGACAGTGCGCAATATCGATCTACCTTAAGTAAGCATATAGCTTCAGGATTTAAATTCTTACTAACTCTCGGTGATCACCTCTTTTATTACTCACCGCACACAACACACTACCATTTAGAAGAACTAATTGTTTGGCTAGTTGGTTTTGCATAGCTGAACGAGTAAATTAGCGCAATAAAATAAAAACACAAGAAAGGGTGTGCGTCCCCATTCTTGTCTTTGGTATTTTTTTGCGCTGTTCCCCCTGTCGAGACGAAGACAAGCGTTTGTCTTTGTCTTCTTTTCTTGTCTTTGTGTCTTTTATTGCGCGAACTTACCTGCTCAGCATAACCATTGACACCATCTCTGAGGTAAAGTCGAAGCGCGACCCAAAATATTCCAATGATGGGACTTCCACAGGAGGTTCTGAGTGTATTTTTTTCCTCTCGTCTGCCGGCCCCTTTGTTTGAGCATCGTTCAAACTTGAGTTCATCTGCGGTGCCTTGCACCCACGATGAGCGCGCACCTTGTGTCGCTCCTTTTTCACACGCTAAGCCGAAGCTAAGCAAAGCTTGTGATTGCCGCGCCGGCCCCGGACCGGGTGTTTTTGCAGTGCTGGGTGTCTGTCTTCTTCTTTCTGGGGTTTTACGTGCCAAAACCAGTTATGATTATGAGGCACGCCATAGTGGAGGACTCCGGAATAATTTTGACCACCTGGGGTTCTTTAACGTGCACTAACAACGCAAGCACATGGGCGTTTTCGCATTTCGCCTCCATCGAAATGCGGCCGCCGCGGCCTCGATTCGATCCCGTGAACTCGTGCTCAGCAGCGCAACGCCAGCCACTGAGCCACCGCGGCGGATAGTGCTGGGTGTCGCCGGAAACAAATAAAGGGTTTCCATTAAGTTACGGGAATATATATATATATTTTTTTTTTTGCGTGCGCAGTGCCCCGCCCGCCTTTCGGGGCCTGAGCGCGCGCACAGCGGCGCGCTAGACTATGAGAGGCGACGGATGACGCCGCCTTGAGGCTCGAGCGCGAAGCGCGAACGTATACGGTGGTCGGTACTCCTGAGAGACACCAGAACCCAACACTGGCGCCCAACGTGGATGCAAAGGCCTGTTAATTTAAGCCTTTGTCTGCGCTTAGCCGAGTCAATATACGCCTTTGCTAAGCGGCATCGCCGCGTTATATGTCTGCTAGGCACAGTGACTTTTTGTCCTTCACTATAGTGCCAGCAGACGCCCCGTTGCTCGAGAAGGAGCCAGTGCCTCCCTTGAGCAGCAAACTCCTGCACCCTCAGCTGTCACAGCCCCCTGTGGGGACGACAACACGAGACGTATCAGCTTCCATTGGTGAAGTAGTGTTGTTTTTGGTAATGGGGCGAGAGCACTCCCTGAACGTTGCACACGGGCACATTCATCTGCCACGGCTCCCTTTGAAATGCAAGGCAGTTCGATGTCACAGCGATCTCGATCGGCTCCCTTTGGAATTTATGGAGTGCAGCAGTCTATTTTTAAATACGTTCATACCTACAACCTATATTTACTGCCGTTTACTGATGCCTATACAAACAAAATATATACAACGCGGTGCATTGTTTATAAATATTGTTATCTTCATATACCATGTGTAACCTATTGATTGCGTAATATGCAGATTACGCACCAACCCTTAATGGGGCACAATTGTAAAACTATACAAGCGAACAAGTTTCAATATAAGACACTGAACAGCTTTATGAATGGAAGTTTCAATATAAGACGCTGAACAGCTTTATGAATGGACCGCAAAGCAGTGCATCGTACCGATGATAAAGGCGGCATGAAAAATTGCTGATTGCCCAGCGTATTTACACTAATTGCCGCAGGTCCGACCGGCGCTGTATACTGTTGCGGAATTAAGTGCGATATAAATCATTGTTACAACTTGGATTTTTTTATACGTGTCAGTACAGCACATTTGAAAAGAAGGATGTCTGGCTTGAAGGAGGTAAGAAATTCACCAGTAAACACCTGATAACTTGCAGCGGCCTCTGAAGTGCCGCTTTAATGAAGAGTGAACTAACGTATCGAAGTGTATCAATATACATGCGGCAAGTATAGTATCGAATACGATTCATTCCCTTGTATCTTGTATCTGTACCATGATATATTTGCAAAGTATCTTTGCTCAGCCCTACCGAAAATCCACTGTGTATCGTGAAAGGAGGATCGGTAAGTCAGAAAAGACAAAGATCGAAATACGGTTGGCAACGCCGCCTTGAACCCCCCCCCCCCCCCCCCCCCCCCACATCTCACCATGATGTCACGAATTTTGACAGAATCTGCTCAGGCTGAGCCAATGTTTCACCGGCAAAGATAAAATACATTGCATTATAAAAGACCCAAGAACCGAACTTAGCAAGTTTCTATAACCTTTACTGGGCCACAATGGTTGTGTACGAAGAACTACATTTAAATACATGACGTCAGACTGATTTACCGGCGCAGGGGTTTCTGGGTCTCCCAAAAACTACAACTTTGATTCTCTCTCTCGTTTTTTTTTCTTTTCCTTTTTCTTTTCTTTCTTTTTATTTTGTTAGCGATCAATCTCTTTTCGCCGCATTAACGAAAATGAAGCTTTGACATAATACTTTATCAGTCCAACCCTAACTGGTTTTCGTCTATGAGGTCCGTCGTCGTCTCTTACCTCCCTGAGTGGGTCCGAGAGCGATGCGAGGATCTTGGCCTCGTCGAAGACGCGCCCTTCGTAGCGGTTCTCGAAGTAGTCACGCATTCGGGAGCGCAGCTTAGTCGGGAATTTCTGGCACTGCATGTAGTCTTCCACTTCCTTCAGCTGCGAACCAAGATTCGCAAGGACAATGTGAACCTTTGTTGGGGTTAATTTGGTGTCGTGATGTTTCTTACTGAAATTAATGCATTAGTGAAAACACCGGCGCTACGATAGTTAAGCTACAATTGGAACTATGGGTAGTGCGTGGGTTTTGTCTAATCTTCGTTCTTATGACTTCAGATGATCTTTCTGGCTGTGTTTGTTGCGACCTGTCCGCCTTTGTTGGCCTCAATTTCCAAGCAATCGCGTTCCCGTAAACGCAGAATACAATGAACATCAGTGTCCACGCGCAATCGTTGGGAATCGGGAGCAGTATAGAAATGAATGTAGGACCAACAACTCCAAATTGCCGCTTTTGTGAAGTGCACTTGGGGATCATTGCATTTATAAAGCAATAATTTGTAATATGTGATCGATTTGCAAGGTCAGAAAAGTCGTTTTGATTCCAGAGGAGTGAAGTTTAGGCGACTCCATATACTGTGTACTATAGCATCCATCGTTCCTACGTTGCCGCCACACTTGCAGCTACCGTAGACACTATATACTTATAGAACCAGGTTCATGATTAGTACTTTAAATGGAAGCTGTCTTTTCCTACGTTCGCGGGTTTCGTGTGGCAGCGCCTGCCTGCTGGGTCGTGTGTACTGGGTGCTGTTGGGTCTGTTGTTACCTTGGCGGATATACTTGCGGATGCACCTATACAAGGTGTC
>NC_051155.1:137673349-137720848 GCF_013339745.2 Dermacentor silvarum
TTTTAGATGGGTTCAATTTAGCTAATCGAATGAATGCGCACTCTTTAACTGCAGGTACACCTAATAAACCTTATTACGACTCCTTAGATCCCGCGAGCTTTATGACGGGAATGTATTCTAAATCTTTATTTTTATTATCATGCAGTCAAAATAAAATATTTAATATTATACATTCTCTAAAGCTCAAGTGCGCCCCTGGAGTAGACAACGTAATGACAAGGCCAGTTAAACAGATCGCCTATATTATCGCCTGTCCCCTGGCGCATATTTGTAACGCCATGCTGACCTCTGGTTCTTTTCCTGATGACATGAAATTAGCCCGAGTCAGTCTGATGTACAAGGGTGGTAACAGAAATTATCTAAATTACTATAGACCTAACTCCGGGCTGTCAGTTTTCGCAAAAGTGGCTGAACATGTAATTAACAATCATCTATATAGTTATATGTCTGATAACATTTTTGTAGGTCAATAATTTGGGTTTAGAAAAAACAAGAGCTCAGAATCGGCCTTACTAGGTATAAAGGGAAAAAATGCTTGACAACTTTAAGCACAAATTAATAACGTTATAATAGGGATCTTCTTAGACCTGCGTAAGGCTTTTGATTCCGTAGCACACGACATACTAAAAAGAAAGTTGAGTTATGATGGTATAAGAGTAGTAGCGTTAGACTTACTCAGTAACTATCTGAATAATGGCTAACAATTCACAACTGTAAATCATATCAAATCGAACACAGGAGTAATCTCAACAGGCGTACCTCAAGGGTCTATATTAGGTTCCGTCCTATTTTTACTATACATTAACGACATAGTTAACATACAAGGTACTAAAGATATTGTGATTTATGCCGACGACGCATTTTTATTTCTTTTTTTCTGGACAAGATCGTCAAGAATTATAGTATATAGCAAATGTATGGTTATCTGAACTCGCAATATGGCTAAAACAAATCACTTGCAATTAAATGTTAACAAAACAAAGTACGTAGTGTTCAGACCAAAGAATAAAACCATTAAAAATTATTTCTACTTGAAGTATCACACCTGCTAGCTCACGCGCAAATCAAAAATCAAATTTCTTGGTGTTTTATTTCAAGAAAATATGTTGTGGTCAGAACACATCAATTATTTATCCACTAAAGTAGCTCGTTCCATAGGCATCATCAATAAATTTAGTTATGCATTACGCGTTCGAGTAAAGCTCCTATTGTATTACTCGCTTGTTTACTCTCATTTTTATTATTGCATACTACTATTAGGTACGACTACAGAAACTCACGTAATGAAACTTTCCATACTCAAAAAAAAAAAAAGAGCTGTGCGTGCCATTGAAAATCCATCACTTCGTGAAAGCACGAAAAGTTCGTTTTTAACACACAGCCTACTGAACATCCCACAAACATATCTAAAGAAATTATCAATTCATACACAAAAATTTGTCAGAAATGATGAACTAAATTTTGAGCAAAAGAATTTAAATGTTAACGCATCCTACGATTTTCGACACAAACACTATGAGTTTGATACGACACGAACAAATTATGGCCTTCAAAAACTTTCTGTTATTATACCTCGTACCTTAAACGGTCACCCAGAAATCAATCTTCTAATTAGGAAACATTCAAACGGTAACCTTCCGTCAAATTTTTAACAGTTTGCTGTTAGGAGAGATGTGAACCTGTATCGTAACCTTTGTCTTGTTTTCTTCTTCAGTGACCATATGATTTCTATATGTACAATGAACGCTTTGAAACTACCAGTGACTGATGTTTTAAACTGCTCTTTTGCATGCTACATAATGACTTACAATGCAGAAATGCATTTTACCTTCGTAAATGTTAGTTTTGTATTTGTTGTTATTATTGCGTGTGGCATGGAACCTGTTTGAATTCCACTGAGTGACTTTGTAACGTTGTGTAATATTTTGTAAGACTTATGCTGCAACCGCGTCTGCTTGAACTACCGAAGGGAGGCTGGGCCTTTGTCAGGTGTTGCAAAACACATTTAGCCCAATCTTCCTCGGTCTGCAGTGTATACTGTGAACCGAAATAAAACGTGTTCTTGTTGTTGTTGTTTTTGTTCTTGTTCTTGTTCTTGTTGTTGTTGTTTTTGTTGTTTTGGTATTGAATACTGGGAAACAGCACGAAAAGACGGGGCCAATTTCGTGCACCTCGATGGGACACGAGATGTGATTAAAGGAAACCATCAGCGTCGGTCAGCGTCCTAAGAAAGGATGACATAAATTTCGTTTGACGTTCACCACGGCGTGGTACGCACACAGCTGCCCAGTACGAACGCTAACATGTGTTCGCACAACTCTGATGCCTGCAGTGGAAGCCAGAACGCTGCCTTGGCTCCGTTGTAATCGTGTGAGCGGAGCGGGAAACTTCGTCCACTTTGGTTTCGTCGCTTCTGGAACAAAACGCACTGAGCTTCTCTGGATGCTTTCTAATTCTCCACGCGCATGCCACGCATGCGTCGTCAATAGCATGGCAGCACGACAACGGCGACGCCAGCGACGAT
This sequence comes from Dermacentor silvarum, assembly GCF_013339745.2. NCBI lineage: Eukaryota > Metazoa > Arthropoda > Arachnida > Ixodida > Ixodidae > Dermacentor > Dermacentor silvarum. The sequence goes on from NC_051155.1 coordinate 137,675,874, forward strand.
GGCGCGACTTCGCCTCGCTGTTTCACACTGCGCACCGTAGTTTACCGCATCACCCCTCACGTGAGGCGAGTAGGAGGAGCGTCGGACTAAAGCTTTTCTGCCGCTGTCGACGCGTCCGTTTATGTAATATTTACTGGTTAGTTGCGTGGCACGTTTGCACATTTCCTACCCCAAGACAGAATGTTTTTGAAAGGTTGCGGACATCTACCGATATTTTATTAATGCACCTTAAGGCGAATGAGAAAGATGAGTGTGTTGCCAAATGCGGACGATCGCTGAGATATCCCGCACCCGTTTCCGAGCGTAGTTTCTGGAAGCTTCTACCGAAAAGCTGAGCACTGCTAATGATAGTCGGCCTGCTATCTTATGTTGAAGATTGTATGCTGCTACATGATATACCGTTTCTTTGTCTGACCAGTGCAAAGTCAAATTAAGATGCACATTTTGCAAGACCTTCATCAGCGCCGTATACTGCTCCAGCTCGAGCTTCAGCCTTCACCTAGAGTTACGCACACTTTGAACGTTGCTGCAAACCCATTGTGCTATTGTGATAATAAGGATGATGATGATGTGAGCACCCACATTGAAACTGGGTGGGGACAAATCTCGCCAAGCTTCTTCGTTTAACATTCTAGGGTCTATGTTTCTAAATACATTAATACCTACATATCCTAAGCTATGACCCGCCGGGGTAGCTCAGTCAGCTAAGGCGTTGCGCTGCTGAGCTCGAGATCGCGGGATCGAATCCCGGCCGCGGCGGCCGCATTTCGATGGAGGCGAAATGCAAAAACGCCCGTGTGCTTGCGTTGTAGTGCACGTTAAAGAACCCCAGGTGGTCAAAATTAATCCGGAGCCCTCCACTACGGCGTGCCTCATAATCAGAACTGGTTTTGGCACGTAAAACCCCAGAAAGAAGAAGAAGTATCCTAAGCTATATTTACTGCCGTTTTACTGACGCCTAGAAACAACGCGGTGTATTCTTTATAAACATTGTTACCTCCACGTAACACGTGCAACCTATTCATTGCGTAATATGCAGATTACATACCGAAACTTAATGTGGCACAATTACAAAACTATATAAAAGAACCTGACCCACTTCACGAATGGACCGCGAAGCAATGCACTGTGCCGATGATAAAGACGGCATGAAAAAATTCCCGATTGAGCAGCGTATTCTCACTAATTTCTGCACATACAACCAGCCCCGTAGATTGTTGCGGAATTAAATGCGATATAGATCATTGTTAGAACTTGGAAAAAAATTTGTATATACGTGTCAATAGACTAAACTTCAAAATAAGGATGTCTGGCTAGAAGGAGATAAGAAATACGCCAGTAAACACCTTTTAACTTGCAGCGGCCTCTACATTGCTGCTATAATAAGAAATAATTAATGTATTGAAGTTCTCTAAGATACGTATGCCAAGTATCGTATCGGATACGGATACAATTTAGTCCGCTTGTATCGTGTATCTCAGAATCTTGTATCTGTATCATGATACATTTGTAAAGTATCTTCACCCAGCCCTGTTCTTGCAGGCCCCAAAAGCACATATCAAATAAAAGTAAGACAGCTTATTTGCAACTTGAGCAGTAGACAAGGCAAGCGAGCTCACACTCGATGGCATCATGAACTCCCCGCAGCGCACTACCTATACGGTGATTAGGACATCTTTCGCCGTCGAGAGCCGCCCCTTTTACTCCTTTGAGCTAATCCTGTAGTGCGTATGATTACCGTTGCAATCACTCAAAGAAGCCAACACGGCGTGATTCGATAGCTTCCGGAATCGCACGGCTGGGCAGCGCGTAATTCAGGCCAATGGAAGGAGAAAGCAGTCCTGCGTGGCCGCAAACTTTCGTTAACGAGCGAGTTAGCGCAAGTCGTTGTGTCGCGAGGACATGGCATTGTCGACCATGTTTCGTATTCGCGTCATTCTTAGTGCGCCAGGCTTCATCTCACGGCGAAACTGGCTTACAATGTCAGTATTGTTATCAACATTTCATATTCACGTTCCTCTTTAAACCTCCGTTTTAAGCAACACCCAGTGTGAAGACGATGCTTCGAATCATAAGCGCCGGAAGCTGGTTCGTGGCAACTAGCAGGGCTTGAGCTGCAATGCATCTTGAAAAAAGTGTAGCGCGCAATATTTGCTTGCTTGCTACTGGGTCACTTACCACAAGGCCTTGTCGAGCGACCCAGGAGTCCAGCGGGAAGCCCTGCATTCTGGCCACGAAGAACTGCAGGCACGCGTTCCAGTGGCCAATGAGCAGCAGCAGCCCGATGTAGTTGGTTAGCCGCAGGTACACGCCGCTTGAGTAGAAAAACTGCGACGCATGGCAAACAAGACCTTCGTCACATAACGAGTAAAATGCGCGGTGTGCACATAAACGTGGAAAATAACGCCACAGTAACATTTAAATTCTTGTATACGTATGGTTCCACATTGGTCACACGAGGTGACCACACTCGGTACAGGGTCACTCAACAGGATGAGTGTTCATTTCGAAGATTCTTTAGTTCGCAAATCGAACAGTGGGTCTACTATAAATACTGTAGATAAGATGCTGTTAACAATTTCTTGAAATCTAATTTCTTTTACCTACATTCATCTGCCGCGCCATGCTTTTTCTGAGCTTCCCCCAACATCTCTGACATGTAACGATTGTGACGAGCCTTACCAAAATAATTTTCCCTAAATGCATCATAGTTGCATGATAGACTTGCACCGAAGGTAGCTTGGAAGCAGTTCAGACGCGTTTTCATTAATTTTCATTCTAACGCAACCCAATACAACGTAAGCCGCGAGTCATTCGAAATCGATTCCTTGCATTAGAGTGTTTTAGTTGACCGTCTTTACGGTCCGCTCCGCTATGAGTTGCCCCGCCATGCCACAGCGGAGCGGCGGGCGATTTTCACGTTCAGTTATGCGTTTAGCGGAGCGGACTTTTCGTAGTTGCAGCGCCCTTTGGCCAAATTCAGCGTAGTGAAACAAAATACAAAACCGTTTTGTCACTTTTGCAAAGTAAAACGAATATATATACCTTATTTGAAAGAGCGTAAGTTTGGGCATGTTGGTATTCCATGACTTTTACTTTTTTAGCGTACGAAAAGGGACGAGAGACAGAGGTACGAAGCGGACACAGCGCTCTTCCATAGCGCCGTACCTCTCTCTCTCGTCCCTTTTCGTACGCTAAAAAAGTAAAAGTCACAACTTATTTGTTCACGAATTACCTAGACGGGCGCTTGTAATGCGAAATTTGAAGCTAGCGATAGCTTTGAGGTAAACATGGTTAAACTTGCCATAAAAACGTAATGTTCCACTTACATTTTTTAAAGAGAACACCCCTCTTATGCACTTAAACACAAAAATATCCAGAACACCAATGCACCTTGTCGCACATTTTGGGAGCGCATATATCAAAACTGGTGTCAGCCCTTGAATAAGTAACTGGCTACAATTCCTAAATTGCACTATGTACCGCAAAGTAATTAGTTTAAAAGGTAATTAGCGAAATGGTAATTAGACGATTATGCATTCCGATTTTCGTGCAAATGTTGTCAGATTCTCAGAGTAATGCAGCATGGAAGTTTTAAAAATTATGTAATCTAAAAAAACTTTACAGCGTGATCTATTTTAATGGAAGCATACTTTTAAATCATAAGATGTAATCAACGCGATGGTGCTTTTTTTTTCTAGATATTCCTTCTTTAAAAACGGCAGACCCTAGATGATTGAGTAGTCGTTGCCGTCCTTTCGTTAACTAAAATTAGTTATTCAATTGTTTGTTTAATTGTTTTAACGCAAACGTTGTAATAACAGTATCGGAGGACGACGCTGCAGGAGGCAAAAGCAACTTTCGTGATTTTAAAATCCCAATTTGTTGTTTGGTGCTTTCTTGTGTATTCCTTCTTTAAGAACGGCAGCCACTACTAGATGGTTGAGTAGTCGTTGCAGTCCGTTCGTTAACTAAAATTGATTAACTAAATTAGTTAATCAATCGTTTATTTACTGGCCTTAACGGAAACATTGTAATAACAGTAGTGGAGGAGGACGCTGCAGCAGGCAAAAACAACTCACGCAATTTTAAAATCCCCATCGAAGATATTTGTTGACGAAAATTTTCCGCTTTCATACCCAAACTAGGCGCACGAAAAGCACCGGAAGCGATACCTACGTGGTGATATGCCCACCTCGTTTGTTTTCATTACGTCAACGGGTTTCCCGCATGACCACGTCTCTTATCGTTATTTTCTTTCAAGTTCCTGTATCGGCGACCTATCGTAGCTCGCGGTGCAAAAACGCGATAATGGATCGGATGTCTCAACAAGCTACTGCAGTGAGCCGCTCTACGTCAGGACAGCGTCGAGAATAACGTCGTCAGTGCTTCCGGCTCTGTTCGAGCGTCCGGTTTCGAAATCGGAGCGAAAAAATAAACGAAATTTTGTCGACGAACATCTAAAACTACGTATGGCGTTTTTAAAATTGCGTCAATTGCTCGAGCCTCGGGCAACGAGCGCCTTGCTGCCTTTCTGCCATTGCGACATGGGTCTTCAACCCAGTAAATAAAGAAATTAACGATTTTTAGTTCGTCAGCAAACAGAGAGCAATGGCTTATTGTCCACCTAGCGTCCGCTGAGGTGAAGGGGTCGAGTGATGGAGAAAACGTTCTCGCATCGGTTAAACCCAATAAATTTTTTAATGGTTCCATAAAATATATCACTCGTTATACCACAAGAAGTTAATTTAAGCGATCAAATGGCTTCGCAGAGAGTGCTAGAGTACCTCCAGGTGAGGTAATTTTTCGTGCTCCGAATGTACATGTTCGCTGAGAAGCCGTGACTTCTAAGATGAGGGGTGCAGCTCATTGTGCTAGACGAATAATTGGTTTGGCGTGATTTTGTCAATTTTTTTTTTTTTTGGGGGGGGGAGGGGGGGGGGGGCAGGGGGTCTGCAGCAAATAATTTGCGAACATAACTTGCCTGATATTCCTTTTATCCGGTTTAATTACGCCTGTGCGTCCCGTCGACAGCTTTCCGCTCAACGTCGCCACATCGCTATTTCTTTCATTATATTGAACCACGCGTAGATATTTACTAAAATCACGAGGAACTCCAGCCAAGTCCTATTCCCACAACACAACACGCACAACAAAAACGCAAGCACACACAAACACTGACACACACATAACGCACACATATAAACACATAAACACGCGCAAACACACCGAATCATGAAAATATTTATTTTCGTATGCGCAGCATCTCTGCGTTCTAAAGTGCGGTGGCCATCCTACAACACCCTGAGAATCATTTGAAGATGCGTCATATATTTCTTTGTCACATAACTGCACTGAGCACTACAATTCTGGGCCCGAATTCACAAAAACTTCTTACGCTACAATTGTTCGTAGGAAAGAATTTCAGCCAATCCGGATGCAGGAGATATTATTATCTAAGGCGCCCGGCCAATGGCAAAGCGAACTTACGAAAGAAATGCTTTGCGAATCTGGCCCCTGTTCTCGAGTACAGTGATTGTAGCTATTCGAACTGCACGAGTTTTGACAGCAAGTTGGCAAGAGACCTCGTCAAACAAAAACAACCGTAGGTTATTGGTAGTATACACTGCTACGCAGCAATGGACCCAATCGAGTGGCCTGACCGATATATAGTCCACGGGCAGAACTCTCGACGCTTTTCGTTCGTAACTGCCCTTCGACGTTGGCCACTCGCCTGTGCTAACAATACGTCAAGCATCAGGATAGACTAGGCTTTGTCCTACGAACAAAAATCTCATATGATATTTTTACGAATACGGGCCTCATAGTGAAGTCCGTAGAAGTTGAAAACATCGGGCCAAATTCACAAAGTTTTTAGGTTCGAAAGTAATATTTGTAAATAGCCGGCCGCTTTAGCTAATAATATGTCCAGCAACGGGACTGGTTAGAATTCGTCCTTACAAAGAATTTTTAGCGTAAGAGCTTTTCTTGTCCGTAAGCGCTTTTTGCCATTGGTTGGGACCTTTCGCAAATTTTGATTTGTCCAACATCGGGGTTGGTTGGAATTTCCCCTTACGTACAAATACAGCATATGGACGTTTTCGTCATTACGAGGACTGGGACTGAATTTACGAAGCTTGATCTTCGTAAGCGCTGTTTGCTTTTGGCCGGTCTCCTCCCTAATAATATCCGGTATCACGATTGACTGACGCCTGCTATAACGAAGACGTTCTTAAGGAAGAATATTTTTGTAATACGTGTTCTGGGGCCGGCTTAATAAAGGTTTACGTTCTTAAGTGGTCTTCACTGGCCGACCACCTTCTTTAATATTAGGCACAGCGTCGGTGTGCCGGATTAAGGAATTTCGGTGCTCGGGGCTAAATTTGCCTCGGTGCGCAAGTGACGATGCTGATGATTATGATAACGACAATCGTGATGATCGGTTAAGCTGCCAAGTATTTACACTGTTGCATGTTTCGCCTCCTCTTTTCAAGTTTATTCTCAGATAAAAGGTTATTTGTCTCGGCATACGAGGGCATCGTGCATCTTGATGTAGCGTTCGCAACATTGTTTCCGCTTTGAGATAAGGTGTTTCTTCGTTTCTGTTAGGGTTGTATATAACGTTTATTGTTTAACGGGCACGTCACTATCCTTTAACCGTGAGGTTAGTTACAAATCCACCAACTGCTACATCGTCATCACCGTGGAAGAAGAAAAACACGTGTTGCAAAGCAACAAACATTTTAGTACTTGTGAAAACAGCGCAAAATAGCAAGGAACAAAAAGGAGATCTAGAAGGACAGCATTGTCTAATCCTCATCTGCTTCCTTTTATTTTTCGCTGTTTTCACAAGTATGGAATACCAACACGTCAAATGTATGATGCTTTTAAAACATTTTAGGTATGCATGGACATTTTAAATTGCTCCTCATATCTGGCATATGAAGCGAATAGCAGAAAGCGAATGTACGTCTCTGAATCTTAAAAGGGGTTACAGGTTTATAGTGTGCACAATTCTGACAAACATTTCAGACCTGATGAAAGAGACAACACAAAGCCTGAACAACCTTTTACCGCGGTCACCACTAAAGGACGAGAATAAAAAGTAGGCCCCTGGCACTTTATATTAATCTCATACGAAGATAAGGTAATGCCACTATAGGGGAGCATAAACAAAGGTCACATCTAAAACTGCGCCTTGGTGTTTTTGCAACTAGTAAACTCCGATATTTGTTCATAAAAGAAATATTCCTTAACGATTCCCGTTCGATGAACTTAATGGCTAGGAAATGATTTTTTTTTCTTTCACCGAAGGTGGTGGACCACAGGAAATTCCTAATCAAATAAAGATTTTAAAATGTGAGTTCGGTTTCACCAGTTTAAGACTGAAATATTCAAATAAATGCTACAGGCAATAGATATATTAGAAAAAAAATTCCCAGAATTTGTTTGCTCCATCATTTTTATGTGGCCACGAGCGGTACTATCTCGCGATGTGCGGCGATGCAGATAGTGACAGAACTGCATGTGCTACCTCAGCGGAAAATGTTGAGTCAAGATCGGCTCTGTATGTTTTGAATAATTCGCCAGCCTGCTTGATGAGTTCCGCGCTGCACTTGGAGGCTTCCTTGAGAGATGAAAAAAGCTGAAATTAGTCGCGACGGTTAGTGTACGTAGCCTTTCGATCACGCTTTGCTCAACTTAATTTATCAATAGCATTTTACGTACCTATCTGGAACTTTTTGCGGCCGGATATCTCGTGGCCTTCACCGATCCGTAAACTCTGTCGAGGCGCCTCACGTGCGTTCAGACTTATAGCGCTTATGATGCTCAGTCCCTTTTGTCCTTCCCTAAGAAATATACTTAGGGCGAAAAGCGCCGACATACGCGTCTAAAGAATGTAGAAAGGCAACAGCCGTTGAAACTTCTAAACCAGGATTCCTGAAGTGCCACACTGGTCTTGTCAAACTTCTCTAAAACCTCGTTCCACTAATTTACAATGAAAGCAGTTTCGAGCTTCGGCAGCTTTTCGAGGATAGATGGTGCGTCGATGTGGGTGTTACCAGTTTCACCTTCACATCGCCCCAGAATACTAAGACAATCGTCTATACGTCGGAAATTTGCAAGAATTTCTGTGCACGAGTCAGCATTCCAATACCACTTTGTATTCGACCAACGATTTACCATGTTCAAAAAGTAGGCTGTTCAAAAAGTAGCCCCAGCGCTATGGAAAACAACGCATACAACTTCTTGCATTCAGCGAAAAAAATTGACTGCCTCGACACAACAATCAAAACTCCAAGAATCAAGCAGGTTTAAAGAATGACCGCAGCAAGCTGCATAAATAGCCAATGGCTTCTCCTTTACATGCGCAGCAAGCCCTTGCATTTCCCTGCCTTGTTGCTTGCATTCTCGTAGGAGTGGCCTCAGTAGCTTTCCATTGAAATGCTGCGCTCCTGACGTAGAAAGTACATGGTGGTTGCCAGGTATATTCAGCCTATGATACAATATGATACAATTTGTACAAACCCAATGAACCTTTTGTGATCATCACTACGTAGCCTGCATCTGAGTACAATGGGAAGCTGGTCGGCGTGGGAGATGTCTGGCTTGGAATCAAGAATGACAGAGTAATATTTCGCCTTTCTCCTCAATAATGCCTCTATTTAGGTTACCTACCGTCATGTCAACAAAAGCATTGCAGGTCGACTTGGAAACACGAGATGGACATATTACGTACGTCATTTGCTATGAACCAATTACAAAAATATCAATCTGTTAGTGTTGCTGCTAAAAAAGTGGAAGTGAACCCTCGTCTCTTATATAGGAAAAGGCAAAAGAGGAAGGTTACTTGCGGGCGCTGGTCGAGCAAAGAGAGAGAAGAGAGCCTCTGTGCAGGTCGCCTCCTCACACCAAACATTCATTGCTTCTATTTCAGTTACTACTAAACTTTCTTTTTGAATAATTATTGCAGTAGATCACTCTCTGGACGGCATGTTACAACTTCAAGTGTATAACTGAAATTTCCGGCGGAGCCATAGTGAGAGCCTTTCAACATTGTGGAGGGGCCCGTCAAGAAAACCGTTTTCATGCGCCCCCTTGGCATTCGGGGGCCCGGGGTTGCAGCCATCTTACCCTTCAGGTTAATCCGATGCTGAGCATTACGACTGGCTGGAATTAATTTGCCCTTACGTACAAATCTAGCTTTTAAAAAATTTCCAGCCAAAAGTGATGTTGCACATACCGAGCGCTGTCGGTAAGTGGCAAAGATCACTTACAAGCGAGTAGCTTTACGACGTATGGCGCATGGAACTGACGCGACGCAATGGAATATCACCCCGAAAACACAGCACTGCGTTGTGGTTCCTTTTCTTCATATCGCACCAGTCCCTTGCGCTTCTGGTTTAACTATCATTACGAGCAACTAGTCGAATTGTCGATTTTGTTACAGAGATCGGGGCCTGTACACGCAAAAAGAAAAAAAAATGTTCTCGCGCTAGAACTGGTTATGACAGCAGATTCTAGCAAGCCTTGACATTGGACACATTATTAGTGAAAGCGGCCGCCCAATAAAAAAACAGCAGTTACGAATAGAAAGCTTTGTGAATTAAGCCCTTATAGGGCAGTAAAACATACGGATTCGTTTCGATAGATCCAATTATTTCTTATCCACCGTTCACGGAAGCCGATCCCGGTGATAACGTGGGCGGAGCGCCGCTCTGACCACTGACAAAGTGCGAAAATAAATATAATTACAATAGATCCGTTACATTATCCCGGCCTTGGGCGTTAGTACTGCTCTCAAAAGCAGCTGTCACCAATCGTGAAGCTGAACATATTAGCGAGGGCAGCCAGCCGAAAAGAAACACCACTCAAGAATGAAAAACTGTGAACTCGGCCCCTCACGTTAGAGAGGTGACTTGGCAGTGCTGTGACGATAGGCCAGTCATTGCACGGCGTACCCCTTGAGACATAACAGAGCGCTATCACTGGTGGATCCAGAGCCTCCACCCTTTGTTCCCTATATACATGGCGGCACTTCAGCGCTGAGGAATTCAGTATGCAGTCAGCTACGACTACCCCCCCCCCCCTCATCCCTTGTCGCGACACTGTTTTGGTGAGCTCCTCCCCCTTGAGGCTACTCTAGATCTGTCCCCCTGAGCGCAATTACTTGCTATATTTGTTCGAACTAATTTGGTACTGATGCTGCATAAAACTGAGCAGCGCAAAACATACCGAAACGAGAACAGACACCAGAAGACGAGCACAAACAACGAAGATTGCGTGGTTGTTGGGAGCGAATAAGAACGAACGTTTCTTTACAAAAGTCCCAGTTCAGCCCGAAAGGCGAAACATTGATTGCAATAACAAATTAGTAGACAGCTATACAGGATAGTAGACACGATAGTAGTTTATCGGCCGTATAAACTTGTAAACATTCGCTCACTAACTGAATTAACAGGCATGGCGTCACGCGCGCACGAACAAACATGAACACATATCACTCGCTGTCAGAACGCTGCATGGATTGAAGAGGCGTGGCAGCAGCAGCGAGCGAATTGACCTTCGTGCTGCCTCTCGTTTCAACGCCAACTAAGCGGCGAAGACACAGCGCGCGCGAAGCTATGAACCCTCGGCGCACTTTGTCCCCATCGAAGATCACTTTCAAGATAAGGCCTCGCAGCAGCCACAGGAGAAAAACATACCCCCCCCCCCTTCTCTCCCCTTCCCCCTGTGCTTCGCGCGCGACGGAATACGGCGCGCTTCTTCCCCGCTTTCCTCCCTTGCGCGGGCGAGATTGAGCCGCCACCGTCGGCTCACCGCCGTCACCGTCGGCTTTCGCTAGCACATGCAGCATACGGCGTGGTGACGATGTTGTCGCCCTTGAACTTTATACGGAACATCACGGAGACGGCGACAGTAGAAATGCACCTGAAGTGTCCATATAATTGATTTCCCAATATTTAAGCGCTTTTCGCTTTGTTCTCTTGCTGATTGCTCTGTTGTGTTCGCGCCCTCTTCCTCGTACGTTTTGCGCCGCTGAACATTCTGCAAGCGCATGCGTGTTGCGCCATATCCTCCTTCGTGCCATGAGGGGGGACTCACATAGTTCTGCTCGACGTTGTCGAGGTACCGGACCAGCCTGGTGATGCGGAGCAGCTTGAGCAGCTTGAGGAACTTTGTGAGGTGCAGGAGGCGCACGGTGTTGGCGAACGAGGCGTCCCCTTCGTCGGCCTCGTGGTGCGCCAGGACGAGCATTAGAGCCAGCATGTAGTCCCAGGGCAGCGTGGACACCAGGTCAATGAGGAAGAAGCCACGCAGGTAGCTGCGCGCCACGAAGCCTGGGTCCATCACCACGCGCTCGTAGTCCTCTTCCACGATCACCCCTGCACGCGCGCATGAGCTCAGAGAAGTGCTGGTATTAAGAGGTGCATGCCCGCAATGGCGGATGACGCAGACGGCACCCGTTCGATGGCGTTGCCAGCGGACCGCCGTGCGTGGCAGTGACCGAACGCCGTAACTGAGCCCGTATTCGCAAAACAGTCTTACGTTAGAATTTTTCGTAACACACAATGTCGGCCAATCGAGACGCTGGACGTATCGTTAGGCGACCGGCCAATGACAAACAGAGGCCGCATTCACAAAGCATTTCATTCATAAGTGCTCTCTGCAATTGTTCGGCCCACTTTGCTCATATTATGTCCAACACCAGGAGACGTATTCCGTGACGATCACTTCATCGAAACTATTGCCTTCACGTGACGTAGTGCTCAATCAGCCAATCAGCTCACCCGATTTTGCTCAACCAGCCAATGAGCGCGCGCCTGAGGGCGATACTATCGCGCAATGTGATCGTCGCAGAATACGCCCCCAGGAGTGGCTAGAATGCGCTCTTATACGAACATTTCTATAGCGTAAGAACTTTTTTTTGCGAATACGGGTCCTGATGTTTTGCCTAACAACCACATTAGAGATTTCTAGTTGAGCGTCGCTTACGGTTCACATTTCACACGCTATGGTACCGCAGAGAACAGAGCTTCCTGCTAAACGTACTAGAAGGTAGCCTGGCGTTGCGATCCAAATGCTGCCATGGGAACGATGGACTTATCACAAAAACTGATGCAATACTCGTGCTCCGTGATTTACACTTTATTCTGACGTTATTTATAATGCTAATGCCATTCTAAATTCCCAAACGCTCATACTTTTCTAAACCTAGAAATGATCATGGGACCAGATTCCCAAATATTTTCTTTCGTAAGTTCGCTTTGCCATTGGCTGCCCGCCTTCGCTAATGATATGTCTGGCATCCGGATTGGCTGAAATCCTTTCTTACGAAAAATTCCAGCGTAAGAAGTTTTTGTGAATTCGGGCCGTGGTCTCTGTGTGCGTGCAACTCATAAAGCAATATATCCTGTTAAAAATTATCGATTCGCAAATCCTCAAAGCCGTTGAAAGCCAGAAGGCAAATTACTGCCCGTAATTCCCAACATGGGGTAAATATTTTGGACATTATCAAATTCCTTCATATTGTCAAATTCTGTAATGAACGCATGTTCAACCAATCGGAGAGGCCCAGAGGGCCGCAGCGCGCTCTCTCTGATTGGCTCGAAAAACCCCCATTACAAAACAGGACAATACGACGGACTTTGAGATTGTCCAGGAAAGCACACCAGGGACGCTATTCTGGACATACATGCATTATATATGACAAACATATTAATTCATGAGTTACAACATGTTACATACAAATAAAACATTTTCCTCATATGTTACATAATACGTTAAAACATTATTCTGGACATATTCCGACATATTGTCAAACACTGCAATAACAGCATTTTGATCGAGCCATTGAGAGTGGCCGTAGCAGCCACGCGGGCCAATCAGAGCTGGCAGGATGGCGAATTTGACAATGTGGTGGGAATGGTTTGTAGAATAGCACCCCTGACTGAACCGCCACACTTGCGGATCCCGTAAATAGCGCCAAATTCCCCCCCCCCTTTTTTTTTTTTTTTTTTTGTAGTAAGCTATGCCACGGAAGAGCTTACCCGGATTTCGCATTTTCGGCGAACGCGTCTCCCTGGGGCGCATGCAAACCAGTAGTCAGCCTGGCTGGCGTAATGAAGCAAAGTGCACGCAATCGACTCGGCAGCGGAGCGAGGACAGCGGTTACAGCCGTCCGCTGCCGTCAAGAGCGTTATGCGCACGCGCGCGAGAGTTCCCACCGAACGGTGGTGTGCAATTTGTAAGGATACACTGGCTGGTCTGAGTGCACGGAGCGATCTATAAACTCTCCGCTAAAACTTCTTATTGGGTGTTTTCGATAGGCTGCGTATGAGTGTTTTTGATAGGCTGCTGCAAGAATCCCACAATATAGCTCGAAAGGCAGCCCACCCTTCCCATCATCTTCTCGTACAAAGCACCACTTATTTTTTTTATTGCGATAGCAATTATATGGACACTTCAACCGGATTTCTGCCGTCGCCGTCGCCGTCGCCGTCGTCGTCGCCGTCGCCGTGAGGTTCCCTATAGATAAAATCTTCGCCGCGCGCCGTATGCCCGAGCGGAAGCGTGCGGGGACGCGCGCTATCACGGAGAGCGAGCGCACTCGATCTCCCACGCGCAAGCAAGGAAGCGGGAAGCGAGCGCCAGAGTGAGCGGGGGGGGGGGAGGGGGCGCACTTCTCTGCCAACAACCGCGCTCTACACTCGTCGCTCGCGCGCACCGTCTCTTATCTACACACGGCTCTTACCTTTATGCGCCGTACATTCGCCCGCAGCGGCGTATGCTTGCTGCCACCGTTTTGACAGTCGTTGTCTGCAGTCATTCAGTGTGATCTATTCGTGTTTGTTTGTGCGCGCTCACACCACGCTTGTTCATTCAGTTAGTAAAAGTCGGGCCACATTTTCCAACGCACGCTACACATGCAATGCTGCCCGGATCGGCAGCGCAGCGCTACCGGTGTGTCCCTTCGCACGCGCTGCCCACGGGAAGCGCTTCTCATCAACACCACTGTTTCACACGCGCCTTCTCGTGGTCATCCAGTCTCTCTTCATGTCGGTCTACTTACGCCGCAGCACACCTGCTTACTTAAAGCTCATGTTTACTACAATTCATATTGCTACCAAAGCCGCTCACCTTACTTCGTATGACATTGCTGTGTTGCTATCGCATTCATTGCTTCGCCCTTAAGGCGAAACTGTGACATTTTTTTTTCTACAGTCCCCCCATCTGTAAATGTACAGGATGGCAAATAAACAATTTAAATTTCAATATCCGGTGACAATTTTGACCAGAGTTTGCTCTACGTACTATCGCACAAATAGAGAGCATGGCAGCTTCTACAAAAGCTCAATGGTCGTTAAATCTCGATTGCAAATTTATAAGCGAACATCCACTTCCACGAAATAACAAGTTTCACTCGAAAGTGTGAAGCAATCGAATACGTGAAGCTAGATATACGCGACTAATGCAGATTTCATTTGCTGATAACCAAATTGTGCGAGAAACCATTTAGGATGTCGAAATAATCTGTGAAGGATTATTTTTGCATTGACTAGGTCTTGTCGGTGTACATTCTAAACGAGCAAGCTGATCAAAACAACAACAAATCCCGGCCTCGGCTGGGTATATTGCGCGATGAGCGTACTACAAGGCCTCCAGAAGAAGTCCCCAAACAAACTTTTTCTCTGTTCTAATACGGCAGTCTGCACTGGTTAACCACAAGAGGCAACATTTATGAAAAATGAAAAAAAATAAAACTGCTAAATCGCGGGTAAAAATAAATTAGTTAAGCACGCTCTCGTCGCTGCAAAGCGATATGTCACGTGGTCCAACTTTCTACGCAAAAATGACTGCAGCGCCGGCGCGTCCATTGTGGTGTCCCTCGCGCCCATTACAGTTAGCTTCGGGTTAAATGCAGCGCGACGAATACAGTGAGACGTTCGCGTAAGCGCGACGCACCAGTTCTAAAGTTGAATACGATGTCCGCGGCGAAGACGGCGTCTGAGACGAGGCTGAAGAACATCCACTGGAAGATCTCGTCGTCGACGGTGCTGAAGTAGGTAACCTGCACCGGAATCAGCACCACGTTGGACAGCACCAGAAGCACCATCGTCATGTCCCAACGAGCCCTGCGCAGGTCAG
This sequence comes from Dermacentor silvarum, assembly GCF_013339745.2. Taxonomy (NCBI): domain Eukaryota; kingdom Metazoa; phylum Arthropoda; class Arachnida; order Ixodida; family Ixodidae; genus Dermacentor; species Dermacentor silvarum. The sequence continues at coordinate 137,691,024 of NC_051155.1, forward strand.
CCATTCATCCGTCATTCAGCATCATCATCATCATCATAATCACCATCATCATCATCAGCAGCAGCAGCAGCAGCCTATTTTTATGTCCCCTGCAGGATGAAGGCCTCTCCCTAGCTGCGATCTCAATTACCCCTGTCTTGCGCTAGCCGACTCCAATTCCCACCTGCAAATTTCCTAACTTCATCACCCCACCTAGTTTTCTGCCGTCCCCGACTGCGCTTCCCTTCTCTTGGCTCCCATTCTGTAACTCTAATGGTACACCGGTTATCTACCCTATACGCATTACATGGCCTGCCCAGCTTTGTTTCTTTCTCTGAATGTCCACTAGAATATCCGTTATGCCCGTTTGCTCTCTGATCCACACCACTCTCTTGCTGTTTCTTAACGTTACGCCTAACATTTTTCGTCATTTATATTACTGTTTATTGCGTAAAACCATTCACTCCATCTGTCACGAATTATGACTCGGTTTTATTAAGGCCCACACATTTATATATTTCTCTAAAAGTACGACGCAAACTGCGTGGAAAAAAATTGGATCTGTAGCATGAATATTTAAGGCAGATAAGGCCAGTCATTATAATTATAAATTTTCGTTATGGATATTGACCTGTTATAGATAATGCGTTATGTTAAGAAACGAACTGCTATATTTGTTACAAATGCGCTGGTTATTGTTGAATTAGGTGCTCTCTGATGCGATAACAAACACACAATTACAATAGTGATGCAGTGCAACTTGTCAAACTCGTCAAACCTGGTAGCTAGTGCACCTCTTAAAATACCACTGTCTGCATTACTGTCCTTACAAAAGTGACTTATGACATTGTTTTTTTTTATTGGCGCAGTGTTACGTTTACATTCAGCGGTATGTGCAATATTTTTATCTTGTCATTGGTCGGAACATTCAAAATTAATTTGCATCTCTATTTTCAGACACCCCGTCTGAAAATGTTAAGACAACTGCTAAGTGGGGTCAGAAGCTTCTGGCTGGGTCACGGCTCCTTTGACGGCTAGACGTTTGAGAACCACCGGGTCATAGCATCGAATCTTTAGTTGCATCTTGTCCAATCTCAGCTTGTCCGACAACCGTTGTAGCATTTAGCGTTTCTCTGCGGGGCTGAATTCATAGGCGCACAGCGCAGACCAAAGCGTGTGGTCTGTGTCTTGATGAGTGAATTGACGCTTTGTTCCATTTGTACAGGGTTGCCCACATTTAAGGTGAACATCTTATTAGTATTAAAGGCATCATAGAAGCTGATGTTCAGTACATAATTCGAAAAACCATTATTGTGTTTATTGACACCATGATTACACATCGTATAGCGAACATTTCACTCGTGAAGCAGAATAAACGCTGTAGTTTTACCGGCTTGAATACTAATGAGGTGTTCACCTTAGATGTGGTTGACCCTGTACGTACGCATGCTCGCCACTCTGCGGGCGATATTCAAAAAAGCAGAACGAGAAACAATGGACGTGGGAAAGTACCACTTGAGCACTGCTAACTGGCAACTATGCTTTCCTCGTGAAGAGATAAAAAATTTAATTATGGGGTTTTTCGTGCCAAACCCACCATCTGATTATGAGGCACGCCGTATTGTGGGACTACGGATTAATTTGGACCACCTGGGTTTCTTGAACGTGCACCTAAATCAAAGTATACGGGTGTTTCCTGCATTTCGCCCCCATCGAAAGCGGCCGCCATGGCAAGGATTCGATCCCGCGACCTTGTGCAGAGATACGAAAACCGTGCAAAAAGAAAGCCGGCACATAAGAGCACATCAGGTTTGTCGAGCACATGCGCCACATAGCCTGGCGTGAATGTTAAGCCCTTGTCCTCGCACCACCGCAGGATGCACCGCTGGCTCTGTCCTGCGTGCGCCTGTGCGGTTTCCGTACATTTTATTCACATATAGAACCCCATTATTGCGTTTTAGGGGAACATGAAGGCAAAACGTATGATCCGGGAAAACCTAACATCCCTCAACGCTTTCGACTGCACTAATGAACATACAAAAAACTACTTTTATGATAAATATACCTTATTTGAAGTTTAATATACAGGGTGTCCTAGCTATCACGCAGCACGATTTAAAAAAAGAGGAACGGCGTTACGCGAAGCAAACCTAGTGCGTATTGTTTCCAGTGCAGTGGAGTAGCCGTCAGTAATTTTTTTGTTACTGAGATTTAATCAGCTAATTGTAGTTAATTAACTAGAGAAGTACTGTCCTAATTATCAAAGTGTCAATGAGAAAATTATAGAGCAAAACTCCCGATACAGCTTTATGTGGCTCAATACGTGCTGCATAAAAGTGTTTTTCCGAGCGTGAAAGAAGCCCGCGAATACACGCAAAGTGCCTCGAGCGGCCAGTCGCGCGGCAATATTGCGTGTATTCGCGGGCTTCTTTCACGCTCGGAAAAACACATTTATGTAGCACGTATTGAGCAACAGAAATCTGTATCGGGAGTTTTGCATGTTGCTCTACAATGTTCTCATTGACACTTTGATAATTAGGACAGAACTTCTCGAGTTAGATAATTAATTACAATTAGCTAATTGAATCTCAGTAACGAAAAAATTACTGCCGGCTACTCCAATGTACTGAAAACAATACGCACTAGGTTTGCTTCACGTAACGCCGTTCCTCTTTTTAAATCGTGCTGCGTGATAGCTGGGACACCCTGTATAGGACGCTAATTTCATCTGGCCTCTCGAGTTTGACACTTTCATGTTTTGTCGTTTCTTTATTAGGTTCTTTGTTGCTTGTGAGAGCTTACCTACTGGTTGCTTTGATTCCTTACCGCCCACTTCAAGTACTGATTCTGAGATAAGCCTAGTTACGGTTTCATTGATTACCTCTATGTTATCTACATCTTTCTCTTCGAAAGCTGCATATTTGTTTGCGAGCACCAGCCTGAATTGGTCTTTTACCCTTACTGCGTCTAGGTTGGCCTGTTTCTTCTTGACTAATTTTACTCTTTCTCTCTTCAAACTGAGAGAAATCCTAGACCTCTCTAACCTATGTTCACTGCACTTTACGCGACCTAACACATCTACATCCTGCATTATGCTAGGATCGGCAGAGAGAATGAAATCTATGTCATTCCTTATTTCTCCATTAGGGCTTTTCCAGGTCCACATCCTGTTGCTGCACTTCCTGAAGAAAAGAAGGTATTCATTATTCGGAGCATATTCCTTTCCCCGAATTCTACCAACATCTCTCCTCTAGTGTTCCTAGAATCGATACCGTAGCTGCCAATTGTTTGCTCACCAGCCTGCTTTTCCCCCACTTTTGCATTGAAGTTCGCCCATGACTATAGTATACTGAGTTTGCACCTTTCTCATTGCTAATTCAACATCTTCATAAAACTGTTCTATTTCTTCATCATCGTGACTGGAGGTGGGGGCGTAGGCTTGTACAACTTTCATTCTATACCTCCTATTCAGCTTTATTACGACGACTGATACCCTCTCATTAATGCTGTAGAATTAATCAATGTTGCCCGCTATGTCCTTATGGACTAGAAACCCTACTCCGAATTCTCTCCTCTCTGGCGACCTCTGTAGCAGAGGACGTGGCCGTTAGTCAGCACTGTATAAGCCTCACCAGTTCTTCTAACCTCCCTATAAAGCCAATAATATCCCAGGCAATGCCTGATAATTCTTCAAATGGTCCCGCTTAGCTAGCCTCACTCGATAGGGTGCGCGTGTTGAACGTTGCCAGGTTCAGTTTCCATTGGCGGCCTGTCCGGACCCAGAGATTCTTAGCACCCTCTGCCGCGTCGCAGGTCTGACCGCCGACTTGGTCAGGTGCTCCGCAGCCGCTGGGGACTGCGGGCCATGGGTTAATTGTAGGAGTCATGAGGGAGGCCAAATACTGCACCAGGCAGGCCAATTTCTATTCTTGTGAGGGAGTGACTTTGTTGAAGCTTAGTGGGCCTTCCTAATTTGGTTGCACCTGGACTAGTATAGCCCCAGTAGCTATCGGCGATATTTTTTTTTGCCGGTGTCAGGCACCACTCCATGCCTGAACATTTAGTGGACTGGAGAAGGATTCGAAATTACGACCTTCATATTAGAAGCCTGGTGTTCTACCTCTGCCGGGTGTTCTACCACCACAGTCGATTTGATCAAAGATGGAGGAGATATGCTTGAAAAGCTTGCGGCCCTTTATACGCAATGCCTCACGACTTCAAGTGTACCAGAAAGCTGGAAGAACGCCAACATTATACTTATCCATAAGAAGGGAGACAGTAAAGAATCGAAGAATTATAGACCCATTAGCTTGCTCTCAGTATTGTATAGAATATTCACCAAGGTAATTTCAAATAGAATCAGGGCAACACTTGACTTCAGCCAACTAAGAGAACAGGCTGGCTTCAGGAAGGGATATTCTACGGTGGATCATATCCATGGGATCAACCATGTAATCGAAAAATCTGCGGAGTACACTCAACCTCTCTATATGGCTTTAATAGTATATGAAAATGCATTTGATTCAGTAGAGATACCAGCAGTCATATAGGTATTGCGTAATCAGGGAGTACAGGAGGCATACGTGAATATCTTGGCAAATATCTACAAGAATTGCACAGCAACCTTGGTTCTCTACAAGAAAAGTAGAAAGTTATCTAGCAAGAAAGAAGTCAGGCAAGGAGACACAATCTCTCCAATGCTATTCACTGCATGCTTAGAAGAAGTATTCAAGCTCTTAAACTGGGAAGGCTTAGGAGTGAGAATCAACGGCGAATATCTCAGAAACCTTGGTTTGCAGATGACATTGTCCTATTCAGCAACAATGGGGACGAATTACTGCAAATGATTGAGGACCTTAATCGAGAAAGTGTAAGAATTGGGTTGAAGATGAATATGCAGAAGACAAATATAATGTTCAATAGCCTGGCAAGGGAGCAACAATTCATGATCGCCACTCAGCCTCTAGAGTCTGTAATGGAGTACGTTTATCTAGGTCAATTACTCACAGGGGACCCTGATCATGAGAAAGAAATTTACAGAAGAATAAAATTGGGTTGGATTGCATACGGCAGGCATTGCCAAATCCTGACTGGGAGCTTACCACTGTCGTTGAAAAGAAAAGTGTACAATCATTGCATTCTACCTGTGCTAACATATGGGGCAGAAACTTGGAGGTTAACAAAGAAGCTCGAGAACAAGTTAAGGACCGCACAAAGAGCGATGGAACGAAAAATCTTAGGACTAACGTTAAGAGACAGGAAGAGAGCGGTGTGGATCAGAGAACAAACGGGGATAGCCGATATTCTAGTTGACATTAAGCGGATGAAATGGAGCTGAGCAGGCCATGTAATGCGTAGGATGGATAACCGGTGGACCATTAGGGTTACAGAATGGATACCAAGAGAAGGGAAGCGCAGTCGAGAGAGAGAGAGAGAGAGAGAGAGAGAAATACAAGAGAAGAAAGGCAGGGAGGTTAACCAGACGCACGTCCAGTTTGCTACCCTGCACTGGGGAAAGGGGGTATAGGGATGAAAAGAGAGAGAAAGGAAACAGAGAGAGCACAGTTTCGCGCACATTTGAAAGTTCGCACGAAGTCTACAGACGGTCGCCAAGACCTGTCGACTTGAGGTCATAAAGTTTCTCCCTATATTACCTAGAGGGAAAACTGGCGCTGCTGAGCTGTGGTATCCATGGGAATGCCAGTATATTGTGACTTCGGATTGGCATCGTTCTTGGAGAGCCAGAACGCCTTGAAGACGCGCCTGGCTAGCACCGTTCCGTCTGTCACAGTGATTCATTTCCTGCTAAAACAGCACGTAAAAAAACTGCTTTAGCTTTATTATTACACAACAACATGTTTTGTTTAATTCTCAGAACTTACTATTGGATGCACAATTATATGAAACGTAAAAAGCATAAGCTGGCCGCTAAAGTTGGAGGGCAAACGACAAGATTATCGCTCGCTTTGGAACAACTTGTCGTCTGTTCTTGCTTTTCTGCACTTGATTCTGCATTTTAGGTGAGTAAACTTTATTGAGAGATGTAATATGGGTGAATGAAAGCCTTTTATGTAGATTATACGTTAACAACGCATTATTTGTGTGGCCATATCCACATTTTAGACGAAGCCTCGTTCAACATCAGCCAACACAATCCTCGCAGACACATATCCCGTCATTCCCATGAGGGCACGGCGCCCTTTAAGAAACTGGCATAGACGGTGGCGCCAGATTACCCTCTAAGTTTTATAGTGAGAAACTCTATGCTTGAGGCAGTGCAACAAGGCTTTCGTGGCTTTCTTTGCCATCGATGTATACGGCCATGGTCCAAGGATCTTCATTTCCGAAAATGGTCGAGAGTCCAGCCGGTTCAATGCTGTCCGGAGAGCTTCACGCTCGACGTCGAACTGGGGACAGAGACATAAGACATGTCCAATTGTTTATCTGGTTCCACAAGATTCGCACGTGGGCGTGTCCCCCATTCCAATGCGGAACGAGTAGGCCTTTGTAAATGCCACCCCTAGCCAGAGGCGGCAGAATACTGTCGCCTCAGAGCGGGAAATGTCTGATGGCACTTGTAGCTTCAATTATGGGTCAATTTTGTGGAAATGACACTTCGGGAGGTTAACACCAATATTTGTGTGTCATAGCTTTAGCCACGATATGAAGTTTTCCTGCAGCGTCGGTCCTGGATAAGGGGATTGTGACTGTTCGGCCTTCCAGATGAGCAGACCGGGCGGCTTCGTCGACGAGGTCATTACCAGCAATGCTGGTATGTCCCGGTAGCCACTGAAATATAATTTCATTCCCTTTAGCGATAGCTTGATGGTGGTCTTCTCCTATCTCATATACCAGCTGCTCATGAGTCCTGTGATAAATGGCAAAATGCAGACTCTGAAGTGCTGCCTTAGAATCACAAAATTAGTCGAGGTCGGCAGAAAACCAGATGGGGTGATGAAGTTAGGAAATTTGCAGGCGCAAGTTGGAATCAGCTAGCGCAAGACAGGAGTAATTGGAGATCGCAGGGAGAGGCCTTCGTCCTGCAGTGGACATAAAATATAGGCTGGTGATGACGATATAGGACGCCAACGAGCTTCTGAAAGTTCCCTCAGAGCTCGTTATCACGGCGCTTATCACGCCAGCGTTGTGGCAACGAGTGCCCGCGTTGTCATCGAAAGAGATTTGCCCACGTTTGACCGTGCGCGCATGACACCATGCCTGTTCAGTTAGTGAGATAATGTTTACTGCAATTTGTACGGCTTATAAACCTACGTACCTTACTTCGTGTAATCGTCTAATACTTTGCTATCGGTACCAATGAATGCTTCGCCTTTCGGACCAAACTGCTACTTTGTTGCACGTAACAACCGGGAAGGAAAAAATTCACCAGCCCTTCCCCTGTCGAGATAATGGGGGTAAGCAAAACTGGTCTTGTGTGTATCTGACCATCGTGAGGGTGACGTAAAGTTCACGAGATGTCATGGTAATGAAACATAAACGTTTATTAAATGTATGCATCGAGGGAAGGAAACGTACAACGCAACGGAAGCAAAAGTTGCGCGAAAGGGAAACAAAAGTAGAAGGAAAGGAAACGAAAAGTACTACGAATGGGAACGAATGGTAGCACGAAAGGGAAGAGCAAGTAGTAGGTCAAGTACACACACGACAACCTTCGCTTACCGCCCTTTTCTCGACATGGAAAGGGCTGGTGATTTACTTTCTTTCTCTCTCTCTCTCTCTCTCTCTCTTTCTGTCTCTCTTTCTTTCTCTCTCTCGTTCTCTCTTTCTTTCTCTCTTTCTTTCCTTTTTGTCCCATGTATGTGCCATTGAGCTTGGACCCTTTCTGCACTGTCACCAGGATCGGCCCACTTTTTAGCGTGACACCACCACCACCACCACCACCGTCACCGCCGAAACTTGCGAGCCTATAAAGCATCGCTTAAAATGAAACAGACGGGAAGATAATGCACATGACCAACATGGAAACAAATGGTATACCGGTTCTTCAGAGCGCAAGAGATGGGTGAATAAAACAGACAGGAACGTGTCAACGAGGCTCTACATATACATTTGTGTGTTTTTTTTTTTTTTTTGCAGCAAATCGCAATCTGTACCTTGAAGAGCTTACGGTAGCGCAAATCGCAATCTGTATCTTGAAATGTTTACGGTAGCGCGATTAAAAGACAGGTGCATCCTTCCCGATGCGTTACGAACGAGCCCACATTGCAACCCTCGCAATCTGTAGTCAGTCTTGCTAATATGACCCCCGTTATTCCGTTTTCCTTTTTATTTGTGCGTGCTTTTTATAGATTTTTTTTAGTATCTAACTCGTCATTTTACCAGGAAAGTAATGGCTTGTGAGATGTCTGACTTTCTTTCAAGATGAACTGTTCGCAAGCACAAGCTCACGCCGTAAGTTAATGCAGACCACGAGGTTCTCGGTCACAAGACGGTTGGCTGAAAAACGTGGCCTGCGAGTCTTACGGGTGATGCTCTCCACTTCGTGTGTTACTCGGACGAAGGCTCGGTAGTGTCGCTCGATTGCAGACAACTTGCAGTTAGGTAGCGGTCGGCGCACCTTAACCCATGATGTCATTCGTGATACATTTCAATTGCTGATGAGGGCAACGTTTTTACGTTATTATTTATTTTTCTTGTTTTTTTTTACATAATGCAAATGGCCATAGCAGGAGTTGCATTAGAAGTATAGAAAATACAAAAAGCAACAAAAACAGGCACAATAATATCATTCCAAGAGACACCATTCCTACTGATAGTTGAATTGCTCAACGGGTCTAAAAAAACTCAGTTGCGACCCACGGATGACAACCGGTAAACTTTTCCGTTGGGCAATGGACTTTTAAAAGGGGGGAAACTTGAAGATGTTAGTAGGCACATTATAAGGTGCTAGGTTTAGCTCTTGGAGAAATAAGAAGAATCTTTAATCTTGATTTTTTTTTTGCACTGCATGGTTTTTGATAGGCCCTCGGCCTTTCTCGCGTGACGTCACGGCTCAAAGCGTGCAGGCCCTTCCGACGTCCCGAACAAATTGATCAACGCAGGCTACTGCCCCGTATACTCTCCCAACCAGGGGCACCAACCCGATGCGACAGCCGCAGGGCACACCTGAATTTTCCGTAGGGATGCATCATCCAGGGGTGCCGCTCGTTCTTGTCGATGGCTGGCTGCCGAAGCAACGCCGAAGACAGAAGCGGATGCTCGGGAAGCAGGAACAGCTCCAGTTGCCGCTTCAGCTGCGCGCGTTTCTCGATCGCAATTTCGTCGTCCTGCGAGGGCGGCGCACGGCGCCGAAGCCCGACGAGTGCGTGTAAAAGCTTCTGATCGATGAAGAGTCTCTGCGAACATTCTGGCGCGTAAACGTCACAACCGTGACCGAATGGCGGCACTTCGCTTCCGTAACCGACGCTTGGTGATATAAACTCTACTTAATAAACTAATTACTTAAACAACTAATAGCTATATTGGAGACACCAACGCAGGGCTGACGAGGTCGACGGAACCAAAGCGACGACGCCCACTCGTCCCCTGATGACTCGCGGCGCGGTCTGTTCAGAGCTATTCCACTAAAATGCACCGAACTGCAGGCCTGTGCCTACTGTTCCTGCTCGCGGGTTAACTGCGACCACCACTATAGTTAATCTGCGGATACAGAATGAATCACCTCGCTCCCATTACGGCGATTCGTATACGGAATCACTGAAATCTTATTGGCGCTCTATATAAAAACTCGCGCTGTCCCCTTCGTGCAGTCAAACATCATTTTGCAGGGCGGAATCGCATGCTTATCATCAGACTTGAACGCTGACAAGAAATACTGGCAGACTAGTTCATAATCCTTGCCAACTAAGCAAGAGAACTCGCGCCGTCCGCTCAAGTGCTTTAGAAGTACTTCAACGATATATGTACGAGCAAAAAGTCGGTAAAAGCAAGCAGTCTGTCAGCTTTACTCAAGCGCAACGTATTGATAAGCAAGCTTACGCACAATAGCACGTATAGATGCTGATCAGTGGCAATATTGTATACAAAAACAGCAGTTGTCAAATTTTCAAAAGCCTCTAATTAGAGCTTTGCGCTGAAAATATTCGCGTGTTTCTTGCAAAACCTTCATACTTGGGCTTTATGGGAAGCTATTGTAAAGGTATACAACTGATTAGGAGGATGTTGATAAGCTGCGGCCATATTCACAAATATTTTCGTTCGTAAGTACTTCTTGCGATTCAGTGGTCGCCTTCACTAATAACATTTACAGCATCAGGATTGCTGGAGCGCCTGCCGAATGATCACGAACTTACTATTCTCTGTCGACGCTCTTGGCGCTGCAGAGGCCAGCCTTCTCTTTTCAAAAAGAAAGAAAACTGTGAAAGCTTGCCCGCTATCGGAGTGGGGCGCGACTTCACTTCGTCACGAAGTCGAACAGTAACAGTATAAGCTGTCTTTTAGCGATGTCTTTGGCGGCAAACCAACGGCCGGGATATGTAATATACATTGCTGGCTGCCGGCCACACATCTATAGGTGTACCTCAGCTCCAGTGCCTTGGAGAGAGCCGAACGTGATGTTGGAGGTCGCCGTCGTATTCGTCGTTCCTCCTCGTGCAGCCCCGTGCGTGGCAATGGGTGCGTCGAGGCCGTGCTTGAGGAACTCCTTGACGCGCGGCCGCGCCAGGTCCAGTGTCTGGCTCAGCAACGGAGCCATGTCACATAGCGTCGGCGCGGTCGCCGTCGAAAGCCGCCGCCGCACGACCGAGGTGCGGCTCATCTTGGAGGTCTTCGTGGTGGCTTGTTGTTCCTCGTCCATGACTGGATCGGGCGGTCAACCGAAGCAAATGACGCGGTTGTTGGCGTCGTGGTTAGCCGTGAAGCACAACGCCTTGCAGAGGGGCGCGTCTGCTTTCTTCTTCCTCTGCTTCTCACCTTCACGTGGCACGCGCGTCTTGGCGTCGGTCACCGCCGGCGAGCGATGTTTGTGGCGATAGCATTATGTAGGGGTGGTAATTATGGCGACAACAATGCGTGGTGGTGGATGACTGCGATCCCCTTTTAAACGAGGCGGCCACAAATAATCACCAAGCCTGGTGGAGCTAGTTGGGGCATAAAACCTGTACGTATGATGTCGCGTCATAGGTTTTTCTAAAGCACACGTGCAGACCTGTTAATGAAATAGCACATCGTTGTTGTTGTTGTTGTTTTTTTTTTTTTTACACCATGCTCGTCGGCTCTAGTTGGTCGGGATTTTTACAGCGAAGCTGTTTGCCTCTAGTTGGTAGGGATTTTTCGTCGGCTCGTGCTCGGATGGATGGATGGATGGATGGATGGATGGATGCATGGATGGATGGATGGATGGATGGATGGATGGATGGATGGATGGATGGATGGATGGATGGATGGATGGATGGATGGATGGATGGATGGATGGATGGATGGATGGATGGATGGATGGATGGATGGATGGATGGATGGATGGATGGACGGACGGACGGACGGACGGACGGACGGACGGACGGACGGACGGACGGACGGACGGACGGAAGGACGGACGGACGGACGGACGGACGGACGGACGGACGGACGGACGGACGGACGGACGGACGGACGGACGGACGGACGGACGCTGCTTGTCCGGACGCGGCTGAACCCGTCCGTCCGGACGCGTCCGTCCGGACGCGGCTGAACCCTTTAAATCGGGCGGTGGCATACGCCACCTAGCCATGACTATTAACATATTTTGTACTTTGTGGTGGGTGAAATTTCACCCCTGCCTTGATTTTAGCCACCAATCAGATAACCTTCTTTTGGTTATTTCTACCCGCTTAAAGTCTATTTTGCCTTCACTGTCCCTAAACCCCAATGCTTTGAAAAAATCAGCCCCGTACGTTGCTTTGCACTGTAGGGTTAAGCCCTCTACAGAAAAGTATGAGGTATTCAGCCGTTTCCTCTTCCTCTCCACATGCACCGCACAACGTGTCCGCAATACTCCCGTCCTGGCTTCAAACAACAAAGAGCTTCCCCTAGAATTATCATAGATATTTTCTTTCGCAATTTTGTGCTTGAAAGTTCTGTATGTTCCCAGTGCTGATTTCGTCTGCATCCCTGTTTTCCACAGACCCCTCTCTGTTTCTTTAACCTTTTTCTTAACCGCTGTTTCCTGGTTTACACCCCTCCTGCAGTCCCAATATTTGATTGACAATTTTCTGGTCCGCTTCCTCCATTTTGTGTCAACATTCCTCATGTACAAATAACTGAAAACTCTCCTTGCCCATCGCTTTTCTGCCATCTCTCTCAATCGCTCCTCAAATTCTATCTTGCTGCTGGCTTCCCCGCCCTCGAATGACGTCCGTCCCATGTCACCCTGTACCCCCTGATTTGGTGTATTTCCGTGTGCTCCCAGAGCCAGTCTACCTGCCCCTCGCTGCTTAACTTCCAACCTTGCTCGAACCTCTGATCTCATGCACAGGACCGCATTGCCGAAAGTCAAACTAGGGACCATCACCCCTTTCCAAATCCCTCTCACCACTTCGTACCTATTGTAATTCCACGGTGCCCTATTTTTCATCACAGCTGCATTTCTGCTACCTTTAACCGTCACATATTTTTCATGTTCCGTTAGGTACTCAGCCCCATTGTTTATCCACACTCCAAGATATTTGTACTTGTCCACCACCTCCAGCGTAACCTCCTGTTTCATATGCTCGCTGCCCTGATTATCATTAAAAATCATGACTGTCGATTTTTCTTTACTAAACTTCAAACCTAAGCTATCTCCCTCTTTACCACAGATGTCCATTAATCTCTGCAAGTCTTCCTTGCTGTCAGCCATAAGTATAATGTCATCCGCATACATCAGTCCTGGTAATGACTGTTTAATCCATTCTTCTTGCTTGAAAAAGGAAAGGTTGAAGCCAAGTCCTCTCCTCTCTATTTATTTCTCTAATCCTTGTAAATACAGCATGAACAACAGAGGTGACAGAGGGCACCCCTGCCTAAGCCCCTGCTGTATCTCTATAGGCCCAGATACCTTGTTTTCCCATTTTATAAGCACCTTGTTAGTTTTACAGATATCTTTTAAAAGATTACTTACTCCATCTTCCTATCGCTTCTCGGCCTTTTGGCTAAGATCAAATGTAGTATCTTCCACATCTAGAGTGCAGTATCCTCATCTAAGAGCAGTACCTCCACCTAGCGGCCGTGGCCACTCAGAATACCTCAAATGGCAGCTGGAAAAGGGCTTTTCTCGCATATTCGAATTCCCGCCATGGGATGGAATGGAATTCCATTCCATCCGAGTTCCATTCCATGTCTGGAGCTTGTACTTTACGAATTTATGACGCAGTTTACTTTGGAAAAAGTCAATTAGTTCAATAAGGCACTTGCGATTGGCGGAGGGCCTAGAAGAACGAGGTTGTGTTCTGCATTTGCGCACACGTGCGTGCGCGCGTGATGCACCTGTGCGCACAGTGCATCTGCCCTCGAAGCGCCGGCGCTCTGCCCGTTGCATCTGTCGCACACCAGGTGCTGCGATCGTAATCGACATTATCGCAAACAGTGTCCAAATATCAGCAGTTTGTGGTTGTCTAACGTCGCTTGTAGTGGTGGTGCTTGTCTAACGTCAGTTCGGATGGTGGTATACTTGTTTAACGTCGGTTGTGCTTGTCTAACGTCGGCAACAGCTTCAATGTACATCCACTTTCACAGGGCGGAATGGAGGCGAATTTTTTTTTAAAGCGAAGCTACATATGTCTAGGCGAAATCGTATTAGGCTTGGCGAAATCGCCTGTGTACAGAAAACTATCATCATCAGCACTGGCTCGAACGTCGTCGTCTTCTTCCACAGCTGGCTCGTCGGCGCCCCTCTGCCACCACAGCTGGCTCCGTTGCCGCTCATCGTTCCAGCGTAGAATTTCACTTCTCTTCTGTCGTCGTAATGGGGAAGCCGCGTTTACGGGGTTATAAGCCATTGCTTAATGGAGGTATGAGCCATTCATTGTATTACGTGACGGACAGATTTAATAGCAGAGGTGGTACGCGAATGTGTATGCGTACGTACTTATCGTCACGATGACCACCGACCAGGACAATAAATATGTTCGTACCTTTGTTCAAAATTCTTTTTAACATCTGTGTCGTGCGCTAAACAGCTTCGCTGGTCATCCACCTGCACAAAGTGGAATGGCTCGTGTATTTTCTTTTTTTTTCAGCTTGGTTCGGGTTCGGGTTCAAGCTTCCCGGTGTGGTTCAGGTTCAGATCCGGGGCGGAAATTATAACAGTTTGAACCGGTTCAGAACTTTGTTAGCCGGTTAATTTGGGTTCAGACAGGTTCGAAGAAAAAAAATGCAGTTGCGTGCCTCCCGTTTCCGCAAAAACGTGCGCTACATTTGGAGACACAAGTTCTGTTTGGGTTACGAACCATTTTCTTTTGCACGGGCATTAACTTTTTTAAAATCGCAATAAATGAGGCGCCATGCACTGTTAATTTGTACGCAGTGTGTGCCTTCTTTCTTTTATTCTGAACACTTCTTAAAGCCCACAAAAGTTACTCGTGTGACGTCACCACAGATTAAATACGTGCCTATAGGCAGGCCATCATTTGCAAGAAAAACCAAAGCAATCAATTCACTAATTAAATTAAAGCAATAATTAACCTATTAGTTGCAAACTTTACGGCACATGTTTATATTGGAAAGTTGAAGGAACTCGTCATAAAATCCTACTTCCGTGTTCCGACATTTCAAACCGGCCATGCAAACCGAAATGATTGGTCTCAAATTATTTGTCGAAATTACCTGATTACGCACGCAGCACAGCGAAGCGCGGCTCGCCTGCGGCCAGTTGTATTTTCATCCACTTTCATTTCGGTTTAGTTATCATTTCTATATTTCAATTAAGAACTGCAGATAATTTCCTCTATGCTGTCCTTGGTGTCATTGTTGGCTTCTTACAATATGACTGTACAGGGTGTTTCTTGAACCAAGCCTTAAAAATATGCAAATGCTACGCTGGACCGAACCAAGGTAATGATGTTTTCCGTCGCTTATAGATACTCAGATTATTTTTTGCATTCCGTTTAATTAGATAATTAGTCTTAATCAGTTAATCAACTTCTCAATTGTAGAGCAACATGACAACCTCCCCATACAGCATTCTGTTGCTCAATACGTGCTACATAAAAGTGTTTTTCCAAGCGTAAAGAATCCCTCGAATACACGCAAAATTGTCATGCGACTGGCCGCACAAGGCACTTTGCGTGTATTCGCGGGCTTCTTTCACGCTCGGCAAAACACTTTCATGTAGCATGTATTGAGCAACAGAATGCTGTATTGGGAGGTTGCCATGTTGCTCTATAATTTTCTCATTTACACTCTTCATTTAATTTTAATAATTGAGAAGCTAATTAATTAATTAAATAATACTAATTGTGTAGTTAGGTGGAATGCAAAAATATCTCCAAGCGACAGCAAGCAACATTACTTTGGTACTGCCCAGCTACGTAGCATTTGCATATTTTCAAAGTTTGGTCGTATGTGTTAGATTTGTTTACCTTGTAGCATCGCTCAAGATAAACACACACACACACACACACACACACACACACAAACACACACACACACACACACACACACACACACACACACACACACACACACACACACACACACGCGCGCGCGCGCGAAAAAAAAAAAGCCCTGGCTACGTGCCTGACCCCTATTTCCACCGCATATTAACTCTCTGTCACGTACAGTTCTTTCTGGAGACTAGAAAACGTTTTCACGGCCGGCGTAACGCTTTCAAGCCCTTGTTTAAGAATGTTTTCCAGAACCCGTAATCAACGGACGCTCTTGATATTTTGCCCACACATCACCCATTCCCTTGAAATGGTATGTTTGTGGCACGTCGACTTCTTTCAGTAGATTGGGCAAACTTCCTACGTGGTTCATAAAACACGCTTCTAAAGTTCCGGTATGTATACGCTTGTTTAAGTATAACTTACTGCAAAGGCTGCAAATAACCTATACACAGTTCAAACTTTTTGTAGTGGTCATCCAAAACACGGCTCCTATTTTCTATGAATATATAATTGCTGCCATTTTTTAGCTCTCACAGGGCCGCGGGGATACTTTGTAAGCGTTTCGTATAACGCTGCTAAACAGGTAGAAAACAGAGATTGGTCTATTTTCATTAAGCTCCCTAACTTTCCCCTCCACCCACTTTCTTTAAATATAAACTGGGTGAATGATGTAGTTATTTCGGGACATCGTGAAAACACGCATATAATGTTTCCGAGCGTTTCTATAGTTGTACTAACAGCTTCGCTTTATAAAAAAAAGAAAAAAAACTATAAGTATGTAGCGCGGACAGTGAGCAGAACTCGGTAAACATATCGTGTGACATTTTTAGTAAAACGGACTGCAAGGTTAGTTGTGTATACATGTTTAGATCTAAAACTGAGCGCGAAAACAAGACGGGACAAGGCGACAACTGGACATGTGCTCATCAGGTACTGAGTTGTCTCTCTTGTCCCATTCTTGTTTTCGTGCTCAGTCTTTAGCTATCACATTTTTTAGCGGCATGAGTAGAGATCTCGGACAAATACAACTTTTTCTGGAATTCCATTACGATACATATTCTAACCTGGCTTCCTCCAGAATCGCTTGCCAAAACTGATTCACGAACGAAAGGTAACGCCATCTAAGTACCATTGAGAGAGCCTATACAATTACATGAATTCGCGAATAACAGGCGAGCAACGCAAAACAAAGTTTGCTCTTGCTCTTAATTTACTTCATTAGGTTGTCGCCGACTGCGCTTTGCCGTGGAAAATCTCCACGAAGTCACAACCGTGCTGCAAAAGAAACAGCAGTCACTGAAGATGCAGTATCAGCTGCGACACGCGCACCGGACAACGCAACCAGTTCGCTAATGTTCCTGAAACTAGAAGATACCCTGAGCAGAAGCAGTATCCTCCACGAAGACGCAGCGAGTCGACCATGTGTACAGTTCAGTGAGCCAATCAGATCACTGCGGCGAGCCACACGACTATTCCTAAATCAACATACCTCGAACTGCTCCGCATTGGCGCAAAAGGCGTCGTCTGCTTTAGTAGAATTTCAGCAGCACAGACCCCAAGCTGAACCTGTAGTCGAACCGGTGTGGAACGGTTCCTGCAAAAACTTCTAGTTCGTGTTCGGTTCCAAGATGGCGGAAAAATATATCGGTTCGGTTCAGTTCTGTTCCGGTTCAGCTGAAAACGGTTCAGCTCCGGTTTTCGGTTCAGCTCCGGTTTCGGTCCAGCATGCCATTGAATGACGATGCGGACAGCGTGCGTCCGCTGTAGAATGCAAAGCTGCATACTGGTTCTCATTGCGATGAAGCCTAACCTCACCTAGTGACAGTGAAGGTTTCTAAAAGTGGAGATCTCTCGCAGGGTTTGCCTCAAGATTTGACGTTCTATATTATTAATCGTGGTTAGGTGTTCAGAGATCATGATTGTTCTTCGCAGTAATCGAGCCTGTGGCTCTTGCTTCTTTTTTTTTTCTTTTTTCTTCCGATTTCGCAGTTCAAGATCTTTCTCCTGTTGCAACACACTTGATGTTGGCCACCGAGAATACGTGGGATGCCTGTAGAACAGGGGCACCATTACATTTTTTTAACCCACCTTCGTTTACAAGAATGAGGTTCATTATACAAGGCGTATATGTATGTGTATGAAGAAAAAAATAATAATGATAAAATAAGGGTAAGTGATCCTCAAACTGACATTTACATTTCACTCCTGTGTTCTTTTTTCGTCTTTTTTGCTGCGAACAACCGTTCATAGACCCGCTAAGTGGGAATGCCTAGGGCTATCTCTTATACGAGGTGAGTCAAGAAGAAAAGTGCAAGGGTGTGCAGTGGCGCCGCCCTCTCCACCCGAAAAGACCTGGTTGACCTCCAGTCAGTGATGGGCAGTATCGAAGATACATGCATCTTAGAAAATATTTTAGATGCTCTTTGAGTATCTTGTATCTGTATCATGATACGTCTAGCAAGACGTGCATCAGTATCTGTATTTCCGATACATGAAAGAATTTATCGTGTATCTTAAGATACAAGATACTGCTATAGCAACATAACCATGCGAAACTATAAACATTGGCTGAAATCAGCTTCTCAAGCTTGTACTGCTGCCACTAAGCCACCTGAATAAAAGTAAAGGCAGCGCGACATTATTCTATCTTTCCGCCAGAACCATCCAGCAAGGGCAGGTACGTGAGGGCAGGCGTCCGTGTTGGTGAAGCAGAGTCACGTGTTGGCGCTCGCGCCGTCTCGATAAAAACAAGCGCGTGAAAGTTGCGCTTGAAGTTGCGCGCAACCGACCTTTTGTTTTCTTGATTTTCTTTTTTTTTTTTTAGTTGCGTCAGTGCCATGACATTTTTTCGTAGCCACCGTACTGTGCTGCGTACGCCAATACGTGCGGCATCTTTCGCGTAAATTCTGATGCCGCTATAGTGTCGATCGTTATCGAACTTTCTCTAGCGTGATGCTTCCTTACGAAGTCTGAAGAGTACAAGAATGGGGTTGCCTTGCGTCTAGTGGCTTTCACACATCAGGTCATTTCAGCTTTATATGCTCTCTGTATACACGATGCGTCACAAAATGTCGCTACCGGCGTTTTTGCTACTGTACACATGACCGGTGATCCGGTATTGCGTAAACGGTAATGGATTTACGGATAAGCTAAAACTCCACAGCGGTATTTACGCCATAGTGCAGATGCTTCTTAGTGACGTTCTTGTAATTAGATGGCGACTCGCTAGCTGGTCGGCAAGCAGAGCAGTGACTTCCATCAATTACAAAAGCGGCAAGCAAAAACCGCTGACAGCTATAGCGCCGCGTATGAAGAGCTTTTTAAGCAGTTAAAGCAACCCCAATAAATTGTTTCGGAATGAAAATATTATACTGTGAGCAAGAAAGACAAATATTTTGAGATACTAACAGATATTTCATTCAAATGAAACAAGTTTGTTCGGAGTTAAGAAATTTCCAATCAAACATTTGTGTGCATACGCGTTTGCTGCTACATTAAATAGATCTATAATAAGAAATTTGTGAATGTATTGAAGTATTTTAAGATACAAATGGAAAGTATCGCATCGGATACAATTATTGTCATAGTTTTATCTGTATCTCAAATACTTGTTGCCCGATTATCTTGTTATCGTATCATCATACAATTGCAAGGTATCTTTGCCCAGCCCTGCCTCCATTACGAGCCGGACTGCTCTATGACAAGGCAGGATTTTTTGCGTGCCCTTTTTGTGCAACCCATTTTTTTGTCTTTGTCGAAATGAAATTGGAAGAACAGACGACACAAAGGATCATCATCAAATTTCTTGTGAAATTGTGCAGGAATGGTGCGAAATTCAACGAAAGTGGCAAAAGGCTTATGGAAAGGATGCCCCAAATGAAAGAACTGTGTTCAAGTGAGTCCAGCATTTTCGGGAGGGTCATGAAGATACCAATGACGATGCAAGATCAGGACGCCCTTGCACCTCGTGCGAAGATGAAAACATTGATCGAGTGCGTTCTCTTGTGCTGAGTGATTGCCGAATGACTGTTAGAATGTCATCGGAAAAAACTTGTTTTGGAAAAGTTGTCTGTTCACCGGATTTTGACTTAAACTGGGAATTGAGAACGTTTGCGTAAAAGATGATGCCGAAACTGCTGATTCCTGGGCATATGTTGCGACTAAAAGAATGTTGCATTTATTTTAAAAACTTCAGACGACAACAGCGACGTATTCTTAGAAAGGGTAGTGGCTGGTCACGAAACTTTTATTTACGGATATGACATCGAGTTGACGTCGCAGAGCAAGGAGCGGGCAAAGAAAGATAAGCCAAGGCCCCCCAAAAAGCGCGGGAGAACAAAGCAACAATCAGCCGTGTTGATCGTCTTTTTTGACTGCTGTAGAGTTGTGCACCACGATTTTGTACCTGAATGTCAATCTGTCAATGCAGAGCGTTTTTATTTGGATTGCCCTGAGGTGTCTGAAAGATCACTGGTGCGTCGCGTGCGACCAAATTTGCCGAAAGAGAGGCACTGGATGCTGCTCCACGATAATGTTCATTTGCACTCTGCATTCATAGATCGTCCGTTTCTGGCACGTGCGATTCCATCAGTGTGCTGGACCACCCTCCCTACTCACTGGATTTAGCCCCCTTCGATTTTTCTTGTTCCCCAAATGCAAACTGGCGCTCCGTGGGCGAAATTTCGGGGATGCGACAATTCAAAAGGAAAGGGCGTTGCTGCTGAGGACTTCCAAGTGTGCTTCCAGCGATGTAAGAAGAGGTGGAACCTGTGTATTGTGTTTTCAGGTGACCACACTTATGATCTGAAAGTTTCTGAAATGATTTTTTTAGACGTGCTGCAAGAATTTTGGGACAAATCTCGTAACCCCCTTCCCCCTTGCCTCCATCCTGTATCACTATGTATAAAAAGATATTAAGCTGAGGATTCCTTGACTTACGCGTTAGATGAATGTATTGGTAACGGGCGAGCCTTTTCTTCTCTTTCATTGTCTCGAGAGGAAAGGCGAGAGAAGTCCATTGGCAGCGAACAGCACCTTTGTTGTTGCCTCAAAACATAGCTCGTACCTACGAGGGGGATTGGGCACACTGTATAGATTGAAACGTGCACCCAACAACATACCAAAAGGGGTAAAAGCAAACATTCAAAACGAAGCATTAGGTAACTAAATGATAAAGCAAATTTTGAAAGGACCTATACAGCACCAGCGAATATCTAAGCAACCTTCGGTTTGCAGATGACATTGTCCTATTCAGCAACAATGGAGACGAATTACAACAAATGATTGAGGACCTTAATCGAGAAAGTGTAAGAATTGGTTTGAAGATGAATATGCAGAAGACAAAGATAATGTTCAATAGCCTGGCAAGGGAACAAGAATTCAGGATCGCCAGTCAGGCTCTAGAGTCTGTAAAGGAGTACGTTTATCTAGGTCAGTTACTCACAGGGGACCCTGATCATGAGAAATAAATTTACAGAAGAATAAAATTGGGTTGGAGTGCATACGGCAGGCATTGCCAAATCCTGACTGGGAGCTTACCACTGTCGTTGAAAAGAAAAGTGTACAATCATTGCATTCTACCGGTGCTAACATATGGGGCAGAAACTTGGAGGTTAACAAAGAAGCTCGAGAACAAGTTAAGGACCGCACAAAGAGCGATGTAACGAAAAATCTTAGGACTAACGTTACGAGACAGGAAGAGAGCGGTGTGGATCAGAGAACAAACGGGGATAGCCGATATTCTAGTTGACATTAAGCGGAAGAAATGGAGCTGGGCAGGCCATGTAATGCGTAGGAAGGATAACCGGTGGACGATTAGGGTTACAGAATGGATACCAAGAGAAGGGAAGCGCAGTCGAGGACGGCAGAAAACCAGGTGGGATGATGAAGTTAAGAAGTTTGCAGGCGCAAGTTGGAATGCGCTAGCGCAAGACAGGGGTAATTGGAGATCGCAGGGAGAGGCCTTCGTCCTGCAGTGGACCTAAATATAGGCTGATGATGATGATGATGATGATGATGATGACACAGCACCTTTACTCAAGCGGCAATAACCAACGTCGTTCACGACGTCTTCTACCAGCTTTTCTTTTTTCTCTTTAGCAGCAACAAATTCGTAAAAATTGCCTGTGGCAGATAGCACGATTCTAACCCCTGAGCTAAATTATACGATGCAGCGGCCATTGTAAAACACGCGTGGCAAATATGCAGCGCATTGACGCTTGCGACAATGGACGGTGTTGTCCGTTTCCGGTTCATGTGCATGCCTAGTCCGGTACTGACATTCGCCCTTGTGGGGTTGCGCGACTCTCACACGTCCCCTGATGTTGTTTTCCCCGCATGGCTCGCATCTCCTGTAATCCGGCTTCTCCGCGTGGCTAAGCGCTGGCGGCGTTCGTAGTGGTTGCGGCGCATTGCGAGAGATGGCGCGAGTGTCGCGATGCTAACGCCACCGAACGGCGGGGTGACTTGGGAGCAAAAGGTCGAAGCAGTTTGTATAGGTGTTCTGTGGTCGAAGGTGCTTCCTCTTCGGGTTGGGAGCGGTGAGCGATGCGGACGTTCCGCGCGTGCGCCGATCCACGCTTCGCGAGACCGTCTCGCGAGGCTAGGAGCAGGACACCGGTATGGACGAACACGGATCGTTCGAACTTGCCACCGTTCGCGTGACCGTACACGTGAAAGACTAGGCAATGGTGTCATAGCATGGGGCGAACATATTCGCTCGCTATCCGGTCGCGGTGAGTCGGACTTCCTTGATTTGTCGCGCGCCCATGTGAATGTTCTGTGCATAGTAATTCGGCTAGCGTGTATTAGTGTATGAAAGGTGCAATAAATGCCCTTTTATTTGTTTGCACTACTGTGTTGTCGTTCCTTTGTCCCAGGAGCCCGAGTGAGACCCCACAACCTCGTCACTGAACAAACATGCTGCAGCCGTGGCGCACTGTGCAGATTTTCCTTCAACAACTGCACATTTCATAGCCGCCAACTCTCCCGATATGTCCGGGAGACTCCCAAATTCTGGCCAATCCTCCCGATTGCACGGGCACGGCTATAAGTCTCCCGAAGAAATGCTCCAACCACGTCACGAAAAAAGATTTAAAAAAAATAAAAAGAAAGCTCACTGTTTCGCCCGTAAGGCAAAGCACTGATTGCGATAGCAAATTATTAGGCAGCTATACGAAGTAAGGTTAGTGGTGTTACTGACCGTATGAACTGCTGCAAACATTCACTTGCTAACTAAATTAACAAACACACTGTCATGCGCGCACAGCCAAACACGAACACTTGTCAGTCGATGGCCTCGCTGTCAGAACGCTGGCGTGATGAACAGCCGTAACAGCGGCAAGCGAATTCCTCTTCGTGCTTCCTCTCGCTTTAATGCGAACTAGGCGCTCAAGAACATGAGCATGCGCATGAACATGCGCATGCGAAGCCATCACTTCGCATGCGAACACATCACGAAGCCATTACTTATATAATTGGTCCTTTAGTTTGATTCTTCGAAGAGGTGTACATTACTAGCGCGAGAAATCGAAGCACATATTCAACAATTAACAAAAATTCACTAATTAACATCCAAGTTATTTACTTTGCGGCACAAAGTGCAATTTACGAATTGTAGCCGGTGAGTTTCCAAGACGTATCCAGTTGAAATGAATCTCCAGGATGACACTAGTTTCGAGATATTATTTACCAAAGTGTAGGACGAAATACATGGGCGCTCCAGTTAATCTTGTGCTTCATTGCATAAAAGAGCGCTTTATTAAAAAGTGAGCGGAACAACAGTGTATTTTTACGGTGAGTTTGATGGAGCACATCTACAAACTAATGTCATTCTAGAAATTTATTCCGATTGGATACGCCATGCGAACTCACCAGCTGCAATTCGTAAATTGTAATATGTACCATAAAGTAAATATTTATACGGTAATTACTAATGTTTTTGATTGATTCGATATGTGCTTCTATGTCTCGTGCACGTAATGTCCGCCTCTGAATATTTCAGCTCAAGGACTAGGATTATGCTATCTACAACAGGCAATATTTAAGAATTCTGGAAAACTTGAAAATGATCACACCGTATGTGCTAGGTAGCTAGCCGGTCAGATCTAAATAAAAAAAAATTAAAAATCTAGATCAAAAAGTAGTTTCGTTTTGACTCAATACGCACGTCGGCCGCGTGCCTAAAAAAAAAAAAAAAAGAAGGCAGATCCCACGCCCTGTGGGAATCCATGTTATGCGAAGCAGTGTGTGGGGAGCCTGCCAAGTTAACGAAACGACCACGAGAGCACCAAGACGTAAGCGGCTCTTTCATGACCTACATGACGCGCATATCATGACATTCATGTCATGAGTCCTCAGGAGTCCCTTCAGCTACACCTATAGAGACCTTAGGGCGAAAGCCTTTGTCATACTCGTGACTATGACTTCTACCACCATCCTATAGTGCTTCCTTCACTTAGTACCCACGTTCGAACCCATTTCAGTGTTTTTGAGTGTTAATGTTTTTTCGCTGAGTCATTATCATTTTTGCTCAGTCATGGTCATGACTATAACTTCTACCACCTTTAGTGTTTCGTTTAGTGTTTCCTTCCTTTACATCCTTTAGTGTTTCCTTCACTTAGTACCGACGTCCGAACCCATTTCAGTGGTTTTTGAGGGTCAATCTTTTTTCGCTGAGTCATTGTCATTTTTGCTCAGTCACGGTTATGACTATGACTTCGACCAACAACCCTAGCCTTTTCCTTCACCTAGTACCCCATCCGAACCCATTCCGGTGGTTTTTGAGTGTTAATATTTTTTTCGCCGAGTCATTGTGATTTTTGCTGAGTCATGCTCATGACTATGAGTTGGTGGTGGCGGTGGTGATGTTGAAGCAGGCGGGGTTAGCCTGGCATACATAGCCGGCAATTGTTCCGCCTCATCCTCCTTCGAGTTGAGATCAGGGGTGTGTCATCAGGTGTCGATGAGCCCTGTGTATCGCAGGAAGGCTATAAGCAGTCGTTGCGCTCTCTTCCTGATTGCCGCGGGCCCTCCGGGAAAAACGACGTCTTCAAATGTCCTGTGCGTAAGACTGCTCTTTTGTAGGCGTCGACCATCGCTTTTCTTTCTGTGTCAAACTGCGGGCATAGCCAAATGAAATGTTCGATTTCACCAATGTCACCACAGAAAGCAGAGTGGGGAAGCGCGAAGCCCAGTCTTGAATAACCAAGCTGGGGTGTACGCGGAGTCGGTCCTTATGCGGTATAAAAGCGTCGCTTCTTCGCGGGTAAATCCATGAGTCACACAGGCTTCGTGAGGATTCTTGTGGATCTCCCTAAAGTGAAGGCGGATTGCACCCTTAGGATTCTGAAAAGCTTTTGGAGCTTTCACTTTTGGGACACATGTCAGCGCTAGGCGAGCAAGGGCGTCAGCTTTCTCGTTTCCATCAATTCCTACGTGTGATGGTATCCACTGAAACCTTATGTTAAATACTTTGCTCGTTAGATCGTTAATCAGTGCCAGAGATTGCCTTGTAAATTTCTCTAGAGGTAGGCCACGATGTAATCTCTGTAACGCTGACTTGGAATCCGTCACCACCAAGACATCTCGTGCAGAAAAGGCCCGTAGTTTCCGCAAAGCCGCGGTGATTGCGGCGCTTTCTACTGCTGTAGAGGAAACTACGCGATCCAGTCGGCCAGACCATGACACACCAAGGGATGGTATGCGGAATGCCGCTGCACAGTTATCTGCTTGTGCGCACACCGAACCGTCTGTGTACACTTGTAAGTGACTTTGAAACGCTGTGTTCAAGTGGTCCAGCACAATAAACTTTGCTTCTGCAGTTGAAATGGTGCGTTTCGCCGGTAGGTGGGGTACACTGAGGCTGCAGGTAACGGCCGAAAAAGACCATGGCGGGTCAAGGCGACTTCGTTTAGGCCATTCCAATCATAAAAATCGGAAAGTGTTCAGCGCCGCATGGAAATGTGAGCGAGTTCTTGCTCTTAGCCGCCGGAGAAGCGCTGTGCCTGCGCGGGACTCGCCCAGCCTTAATAGCTGCGTCAGCAACGCCTGAGATGCCAAGAGGCGGAGTAGAAGAGACTCTGCCTCATTAGTGACTTTCTTGTTTGAAGCCGCCTGTGGAACTCCCATCGCCAAGCGAAGTGCCTTTCTGTGCACTGCCTCCAAGCGCTCGAATTGACTCGATGACGGTGATATCAGAGAGAGCTGATAGAAAATGCGGCTTGTTATCAGTGCAGCGTTCAGTTTAAGCATGGACATAGGATTGTTTCCCCAACGTACACTTGCCAATCGACGAAGTGCTTTGACTATTTGCACTGATGCAGCCACAACACTTTCGACCGCACGAAGCCATAGTAAAGTCCCTATATTTATAAAAGTAGCGCCATCCACTTCCCTCCTCCTCCGTTCCACTATCGCGCTCGGCGCGACCAGCGCGATCGAGGCGCGATATCGACAGTGGCGCCGCCTGCGTCGGGCCTGCCGTGGCAGACGACAGCTAACGCGCTACCAGAGTAAATCCGAGGAAAACTTCGATCGCGCCCTGCGGAGACGTTTTTGAGGCGCGATTTTGCTTCGTCAGTCAGTAACTGGTATTAATAATGCCGTTTTGGAAGTAGCAACGCGACGATGCGAGACGGCGCAAATATCAAGTGTGCAGCAAGCGTTTGCGCACGCCGGATGGTAAACAAAAAAAGCCTTTTGCCCTCGCCTTGTCGGTTGCGGCAACTTAAGGCGCAGCAGCATGCCATCACAACGAAGTTCTTGTCCCTAACACGTTTTATCCGTTTGTGCGTACAGCACTTTCGTCGCACAGGCCCGAGAATGGCAGTCGGAGCGCGCTGGAAAGAAAAAAATATACAAAAGCGCGACGCGAACTTTCACGTGACACGGATTGGCCAATGGGGGAGCGGAGGAGGCTGATGATGATAAGTGGTTCTTGAGGGAAAGGGAAAGGTTGGCGCTATCTTCTGCAGCCCTTGAGGGAGCACGGCTCAGCGCCAAGTGAGGCGACAGGAGGCGGCTAAGAGAGGGCGAGGAGGAAGCGCCGGGGTGAGCGCGGTGGCGGCAAGATCTATGAATGGCGCTACTTTTATAAATATAGGGGTTTTAAGCCATAGTAGCTTGCTGTCGATGGTAACGCCCAGGAATCGAACATGAGTTGCACGAAGAATTGAATGCCCTCATTCAGCGTCAGGCGTGTTGACTTGTGTCTCACTCCCGGGAAAAGCATGAAGGCAGATTTTTCCGCTGATAAAGATAGGCCAAGCGTCGATAAGTGGCGTTCGATGGTGGAGATTGCGCCTGGGCTATCCGGGCCAACCGTTTGTGTTGGTACCCCGAGATCCAAATGCAGATGTCATCTGCGTAGATGGACATTTTAACTGCCGTGCGACCTACTTTCAGTGCATCTGCAAGGCTGGCCATAGCAACGTTAAAAAAGTAGTCGCAGTTTCACCTGGAAGGCGAAGCATCAATTGCGATAGCAAATTTGTAGAGAGCTATACGGAGTAATGATAGTAGCTTTATCAGCTGTATAAACTTGGACATGCAGCAGCACCGGCAACACGCAGAACTGTTGTCGACGCCGTCGGCGCTTTGCCCGCGTTCGCACAAACTGCGTGCGGCGTTGGTGACTGTTGCCGGAGCCTCTGATATAAATAGGCACTTGGTGCCGCAGCTAAACGTCGCCTCCCTTCCCTCGTCCTCCCCCCTCGGCCTTTCGCGCGTCGGAAGAAGGCGCGTTTGCTCTGCATATATGGTGATTGTAAAGGAGGAAAGAGACGCCTACTTCTGCAGCCCTTAAGGGAGCACGGCGCAGAACGCGCGTTTGTTCTCCGCTGTGCGTTCACTCCCCGTGAAAGCGCGCGTCCCTCGCGCCCTTTCACTCGCACACACAGCGTTTGGCGGCGCGCGGCGACAATTTCATCTCCATTGACGTCATACGGAACCTCACGGCGAAGGCGACGGCGACGGCAACGGCGACGCCGACGGCAGAAATATGCTTTGGAGTGTCCATATAATTGCTATCGCAATAAAAGCAAGGGAGATAGGACACTTCCTTGTGGGACGCCGAGGGAAATTCGTCGCTTATCACTCATTATACTTCCGAGCTTAACTTGGACACATCGATCTCTGAGAAATTCATGGACGAATCGAAGAGCATTTCCTGAGACACCCATGGTTCGGAGTCCGTTGATAATGCCTGTATGAAGCACGCAGTCGTATGCCTTGGCAACGTCCATAAAGAGGGCGAGTGTTTCGGAAAGGCCGTCTGCGTGATGGTGCTCGATATGGCTTAGAAAATCCAAGGCACTGTCCTGGGCACTCAACCGTGGACGAAAGCCGGTCATACACGATGGCAGTTGATTGCCTTGCTCAAGATACCATGTTAACCTCGTACATATTAATATTTCCATCAACTAATTGATACGCATGATGTTAGCGATACTGACCGATATGAGGCGAGGTTCGCAGGATCCTTTCCAGATTTGAGTACTGGCACCACCCATGCTATCTTCCACGCTTCTGGGATCTCTCCTGTGCTCCAGACGTGATCAATTATGTCCAGAAGGGCTCGTCTTCGTTCGTATGGCAGATTTGTCAGCATCTGATTGCTGATCAAATCGGGACCCACAGCACAGCGTCTTCTTAATTTGCTAAGCGCCAAATCCAACTCACGGAAGGTGAATGGCGTATACATGGTATGGAATGCTTGAGACAACAGAGGGTTCGATACTCCTGCTGATCTGCCAGATGTGTAAACGTCTGCAAAATCTTCTGCAAGGGTTTGCAAATACTTTCCTTGCTTTAAAGCAAGTGCTTCGAATCGCCTGTGCGGGCGAATCTTTCCGGATAGGCTATTCATTACTCCCCATATCCTTGTCATGGGAGTAAACGCCTATAAACTCTCACAGAAAGCAGCCCACTGAACTAGTCTTAACCTTTTTGTGCGACGACGGATGAGAGCGTTTACCCTGTTGTATTCCGTTTTCGCAGAGGGATTTCCCGTTTTTCTCATTAGTTTCCGCTCCGCTCTCCTATGCGCTGCGCAGAGGTTCTTTAGCTTCAAATCAGCAGTAGGGAAATGATCTGGCAGTTTCAACATTGAGGTAGCCACTCTCTTGCTCCGCAGCATATCTGCGAACAGCTCACCAGTGGATTCATCCAATGCTTCTCTGTATATGTCGCAGCGTGTCACAGCACATAATTGTCGACCAGGAGTGTGAAATCCGGTGATGTTGGTGAAGATAAGAAAATAGTCGCTGCCCATCCTGTCTGGGGCCGTTGTCGACGATACGAAAAGGTCTATAGAATGGATCACGAGGTCTATGGCACTCATGAATCTGGTGGTCTGAAGAAAGTCGGTTTGCCATCGTTCGCGATACATAAGTCAGCAGTATCCGCCCACGAAACACAAAACGTCTTGAAAACTTCTCGGAACGGCTACAAACGGCTATAGACGTCTTGGTCTACGCGAAGACGTTAAACAGATGTTGTTGGAAGCATTATGTAGCAGGAAGTATGGTTAATCAAATATGCTATTGTGTTTCAGCTGTGGTAACAGCCCACCTCTGGCGTCACCGGAGTATACGTTGGTGAACGCCTTGAGAGCGTATAACTCAAGAACTTCTTTAGATGTTTTTGTCGGAAAATGTGCGACATGTTTGGGCGTGCGCGTGAAAGTGAAAAAGATTTAAAATGCGCGTGCCCGACGCGCAGCGTTACATTCCGTGCGACTTTAACAAGCCATATGCAATCCGTCAACGTCGCATCATATAGCCTTTCGCTGCTTTCCCCCTTTGGGTGAACAAGCAGAAAAAGCCTGCGGGGTTATTTGATTCCTTTCCGATTTTTTCACTCGATGAGTCTGTCACGACAGTCAAAGTTTAGAAAAAAGAAAGAAAACGGCCGGGCGCACACGTGCGCGCCCGTTCAGCGTCCTTATCAGAGCCGTGCCTTCCGTTCCCTTTGCGCGAACAAGCGGTGAATAAGCTGGAATTGCGATACCAGCTATCGTCACCAACAGATCTGGCCGCGCGCAGTCGCAAACGTGCGCTCCGTTTCAGCGAACTGTTATCTGCTCTTGGACCACGTGTCTTGGACCGCACCGAGGGGGGGGGGGGGGGGGGGGTGCTGAAGTTTACGCGAGCGATTGAAAGGGCCGTGCTCATGCTCGCAAGCGTTCGCTCAACAGTGCTCATGCTTCTCTTCCCAAGTCTTTTGCGCACGTTCAAGCCTTGACCAGCGCCTGCAGATACGGTACAG
>NC_051155.1:137720948-137855519 GCF_013339745.2 Dermacentor silvarum
TTTCGAATTCCCGCCATGGGATGGAATGGAATTCCATTCCAATCCGAGTTCCATTCCATGTCTGGAGCTTGTACTTACGCATTTTATGACGCAGTTTTCTTTGGAAAACGTCATTAGTTCATAAGGCACTTGCGATTGGCGGAGGGCCTAGAAGAATGAGGCTGTGTTCTGCATTTGCGCACACGTGCGTGCGCGCGTGATGTAGTACCTGTGCGCACAGTGCATCTGCCCTCGATGCGCCGGCGCTCTGCCCGTTGCATCTGTCGCAACACCAGGTGCTGCGATCGTAATCGACATTATGGCAAACCGGTCCAAATGTCAGCAGTTTGTGGTTGTCTAACGTCGCTTGTAGTGGTGGTGCTTGTCTAACTGCAGTTCGGATGGTGGTATACTTGTTTAACGTCGGTTGTGCTTGTCTAACGTCGGCAACAGCTTCAATGTACATCCACTTTCACAGGGCGGACTGGAGGCGAATTTTTTTTAAAAAGCGAAGCTACATATGTCTAGGCGAAATCGTTTATAGGCTTGGCGAAATCGCCTGTGTACAGAAAACTATATCATCAGCACTGGCTCGAACGTCGGTCGTCTTCTTCCACAGCTGGCTCGTCGGCGCCCCTCTGCCACCACAGCTGGCTCCGTTGCCGCTCATCGTTCCAGCGTAGAATTTCACTTCTCTTCTGTCGTGTAATGGGGAAGCCGCGTTTACGGGGTTATAAGCCATTGCTTAATGGGGGTATGAGCCATTCATTGTATTACTTGAGACGGACAGATTTAATAACAGAGGTGGTACGCGAAGGGTATGCGTACTTATCGTCACGATGACCACCGATCCGGACAATAAATTGTTCGTACCTTTGTTCAAAATTCTTTTTAACATCTGTGTCGTGCGCTAAACAGCTTCGCTGGTCATCCACCTGCACAAAGTGGAATGGTTCGTGTATTTTCTTTTTTTTTTCAGCTTGGTTCGGGTTCGGGTTCAAGCTTAACGGTGTGGTTCAGGTTCAGATCCGGGGCGGAAATTATAACAGTTCGAACCGGTTCAGAACTTTGGTTAGCCGGTAATTTTGGGTTCAGGGACAGGTCGAAGAAAAAAAATGCAGTTGCGTGCCTCCCGTTTCCGCAAAAACGTGCGCTACATTTGGAGACGCAAGTTCTGTTTCGGTTACGAACCATTTTCTTTTGCACGGGCATTAACTTTTTTTTAAATCGCAATAAATGTGGCGCCATGCACTGTTAATTTGTATGCAGTGTGTGCCTTTTTTTTTTTTTATTCTGAACACTTCTTAAAGCCCACAAAAGTTACTCGTATTACGTCACCACAGATTAAATACGTGCCTATAGGCAGGCCATCATTTGCAAGAAAAACCAAAGCAATCAATTCACTAATTAAATTAAAGCAATAATTAACCTATTAGTTGCAAACTTTACGGCACATGTTTATATTGGAAAGTTGAAGGAACTCGTCATAAAATCCTACTTCCGTGTTCCGACATTTCAAACCGGCCATGCAAACCGAAATAATTGGTCTCAAATTATTTGTCGAAATTACCTGATTGCGCACGCAGCACAGCGAAGCGCGGCTCGCCTGCGGCCAGTTGTATTTTCATCCACTCTCATTTCGGTTTAGTTATCATTTCTATATTTCAATTAAGAACTGCTGATAATTTCCTCTATGCTGTCCTTGGTGTCATTGTTGGCATCTTACAATATGACTGTACAGGGTGTTTCTTGAAC
The DNA here is from genome assembly GCF_013339745.2 of Dermacentor silvarum. Taxonomy (NCBI): domain Eukaryota; kingdom Metazoa; phylum Arthropoda; class Arachnida; order Ixodida; family Ixodidae; genus Dermacentor; species Dermacentor silvarum. The sequence continues at coordinate 137,722,683 of NC_051155.1, forward strand.
CAAGCCTTAAAAATATGCAAATGGTACGCTGGACCGAACCAAGTTAATGTTGTTTTCCGTCGCTTATAGATACTCAGATTATTTTTTGCATTCCGTTTAATTAGATAATTAGTCTTAATCAGTTAATCAACTTCTCAATTGTAGAGCAACATGACAACCTCCGGACAATCAACGGACGCTCTTGATATTTGCCCACACATCACCCATTCCCTTGAAATGGTATCTTTGTGGCACGTCGACTTCTTTCAATAGATTGGGCAAACTTCCTACGTGGTTCATAAAACACGCTTGTAAAGCTCCGGTATACGCTTGTTTAAGTATAACTTACTGCAAAGGCTGCAAATAACCTACACAGTTCAAACTTTCTGTAGTGTTCATCCAAAACACGGCTCCTATTTTCTATGAATATATAATTGCTGCCATATTTTGGTTCTCACAGGGCCGCGGGGATATTTTGTAAGCGTTTCGTATAACGCTGCTAAACAGGTAGAAAACAGAGATTGGTCTATTTTCATTAAGCTCCCTAACGTTCCCCTCCACCCACTTTCTTTAAATATAAACTGGGTGAATGATGTAGTTATTTCGGGACATCGTGAAAACACGCATAATGTTTCCGAGCGTTTCTATAGTTGTACTAACAGCTTCGCTTTATAAAAAAAAGAAAAAAAACTATAAGTATGTAGCGCGGACAGTGAGCAGAACTCGGTAAACATATCGTGTGACATGTTTAGTAAAACGGACTGCAAGGTTAGTTGTGTTCACATTTTTAGAGCTAAAACTGAGCACGAAAACAAGACGGGACAAGGAGACAACTGGACATGTGCTCATCACGTACTGAGTTGTCTCTCTTGTTCCGTCTTGTTTTCATGCTCAGTCTTTAGCTATCACATTTTTTAGCGGCATGAGCAGAGATCTCGGACGAATACAACTTTTTCTGTCATTCCATTACGACACATGTTCTATCCTGGCTTCCTCCAGAATCGCTGCGGAAACTGCTTCACGAACGAAAGGTAACGCCATCTAAGTACCATTGAGAGAGCCTATACAATTACAAGAATTCACGAATAACAGGCGAGCACCGCAAAACAAAGTTCGCTCTTGCTCTTAATTTACTTCATTAGGTTGTCGCCGACTGCGCTTTGCCGTGGAAAATCTCCACGAAGTCACAACCGTGCTGCAAAAGAAACAGCAGTCACTGAAGATGCAGTATCAGCTGCGACACGCGCACCGGACAGCGCAACCAGTTCGCTAATGTTCCTGGAACTAGAAGATACCCTGAGCAGAAGCAGTATCCTCCACGAAGACGCAGCGAGTCGACCATGTGTACAGTTCAGTGAGCCAATCAGATCACTGCGGCGAGCCACACGACTATTCCTAAATCAACATACCGCGAACTGCTCCGCATTGGCGCAAAAGGCGTCGTCTGCTTTAGTAGAATTTCAGCAGCACAGACCCCAAGCTGAACCTGTAGTCGAACCGGTGTGGAACGGTTCCTGCAAAAACTTCTAGTTCGTGTTCGGTTCCAAGATGGCGGAAAAATATCCGTTCGGTTCAGTTCTGTTCCGGTTCAGCTGAAAATGGTTCAGCTCCGGTTTTCGGTTCAATTCCGGTTCGGTTCAACACCCTGGTCCAGCATGCCATTGAATGACGATGCGGACAGCGTGCGTCCGCTGTAGAATGCAAAGCTGCATACTGGTTCTCATTGCGATGAAGCCTAACCTCACCTAGTGACAGTGAAGGTTTCTCAAAGTGGAGATCTCTCGCGGGGTTTGCCTCAAGATTCTATGTTATTAATCGTGGTTAGGTGTTCAGAGATCATGATTGTTCTTCGCAGTAATCGAGCCTGTGGCTCTTTGCTTCTTTTTTTTTTCCGATTTCGCTGTTCAAGATCTTTCTCCTGTTGCAACACACTTGATGTCGGCCACCGAGAATACGTGGGATGCCTGTAGAGCAGGGGCATCATTACATTTTTTTTACCCACCTTCGTTTACAAGAATGAAGTTCATTATACAAGGCGTATCTGTATGTGTATGAAGAAAAAAATTAATAATGATAAAATAAGGGTAAGTGATCCTCAAACTGACATTTACATTTCACTCCTGTGTTCTTTTTTCGTCTTTTTTGCTGCGAGCAACCGTTCATAGACCCGCTAAGTGGGAATGCATAGGGCTATCTCTTATACGAGGTGAGTCAAGAAGAAAAGTGCAAGGGTGTGCAGTGGCGCCGCCCTCTCCACCCGAAAAGATCTGGTTGACCTCCAGTCAGTGATGGGCAGTATCGAAGATACATGTATCTTAGAAAATATTTTAGATGCACTTTGGGTATCTTGTATCTGTATCATGATACGTCTAGCAAGGCGTGTATCAATATCTGTATTTCCGATACACGAAAGAATTTATCTTGTGTCTTAAGATACAAGATACTGCTATAGCAACATAACCATGCGAAACTATAAACATTGGATGAAATCAGCTTCTCAAGCTGATACTGCTGCCATTAAGCCACCTGAATAAAAGTAAAGGCAGCGCGACATTATTTTATCTTTCCGCCAGAACCCTCCAGCGAGGGCAGGTACGTGAGGGCAGGCGTCCGTGTTGGTGAAGCAGAGTCACGTGTTGGCGCTCGCGCCTTCTCGATAAAAACAAGCGCGTGAACGTCTGCGCGCAGCCAACCTTTTGTTTTCTTGATTTTCTTTTATTGCGATAGCAATTATATGGACACTTCAACCGGATTTCTGCCGTCGCCGTCGCCGTCGCCGTGAGGTTCCCTATAGATAAAATCTTCGCCGCGCGCCGTATGCCCGAGCGGAAGCGTGCGGGGACGCGCGTTATCACGGAGAGCGAACGCTCTCAATCACCCCCGCGCAAGCAAGGAAGCGGGAAGCCAGCGCCGGAGGGAGCGCGGGGGGGCACTTCCACGCTGCCAACAACCGCGCTCGTCGCTCGTCCGCACCGTCTCTTATCTCCCCACGGCTCTGACCTTTATGCGCCGTGCATTCGCCGCTCAGTTTCCGTTGAAGCGATAGACCGCAAGTACCTTCGCCCGCTGCGGCGTATGCTTGCTGCCAGCGTTTTGACAGTCGTTGTCTGCAGTCATTCAGTGTGATCTATTCGTGTTTGTTTGTGCGCGCTCACACCACGCTTGTTCATTCAGTTAGTAATAATAGTCGGGCCAAATTTTCCAACGCACGCTACACATGCAATGCTGCCCGGATCGGCAGTGCAGCACTACAGGTGTGTCCCTTCGCACGCGCTGCCCACGGGAAGCGCTTCTCATCAACACCGCCGTTTCACACGCGCCTTCTCGTGGTCATCGAGTCTCTCTTCATGTCGGTCTACTTACGCCGCAGCACACCTGCTTACTTAATCAGCTCATGTTTACTACAATTCACATTGCTACCAAAGCCGCTCACCTTACTTCGTATGACATTGCTGTGTTGCTACCGCATTCATTGCTTCGCCCTTAGGGCGAAACTGTGACATTTTATTTTTTATAGTTGCGTCAGTTCCATGACACTTTCTCGTAGCCACCGTACTGTGCTGCGTACGCAAACACGTGCGGCATCTTTCGCGTAAATTCTGATGCCGCTATAGTGTCGTTATCGAAGTTTCTCTTACGTGATGCTTTCTTACGAAGTCTGAAGATTACAAGAATGGGGTTGCCTTGCGTCTAGTGGCTTTCACACATCAAGTCATTGCAGCTTTATATGCTCTCTGTATACACGATGCATCACAAAATGTCGCTACCGGCGTTGTTGCTCCTGTACACTAGACCGGTGATCCGGTATTGCGTAAACGGTAATACATTTACGGACAAGCTAAAACTCCACAGCGGTATTTACGCCATAGTGCAGAGGCTTCTTAGTGACGTTCTTATAATTAGATGGCGACCCGCTAGCTGGTCGGCAAGCAGAGCAGTGACTTCCATCAATTACAAAAGCGGCAAGCAAAAACGGCTGACAGCTATAGCGCCGCGTATGAAGAGCTTTTTAAGCAGTTAAAGCAACCCCAATAAATTGTTTCGGAATGAAAATATTATACTGTGAGCAAGAAAGACAAACATTTTGAGATACTAACAGATATTTCATTCAAATGAAACAAGTTTGTTCGGAGTTAAGAAATTTCCAATCAAACATTTGTGTGCATACGCGTTTGCTGCTACATTAAATAGATCTATAACAAGAAATTTGTGAATGTATCGAAGTATTTTAAGATACAAATGGAAAGTATCGCATCGGATACAATTATTGTGGAAGTTTTATCTGTATCTCAAATACTTGTTGCCCGATTATCTTGTTATCGTATCATCATACAATTGCAAGGTATCTTTGCCCAGCCCTGCCTCCATTACGAGCCGGACTGCTCTATGACAAGGCAGGATTTTTTGCGTGCTCTTTTTGTGCAACCCATTTTTTTGTCTTTGTCGAAATGAAATTGGAAGAACAGACGACACAAAGGATCATCATCAAATTTCTTGTGAAATTGTGCAGGAATGGTGCGAAATTCAACGAATGTGGCAAAAGGCTTATGGAAAGGATGCCCCAAATGAAAGAACTGTGTTCAAGTGAGTCCAGCATTTTCGGGAGGGTCATGAAGATACCAATGACGATGCAAGATCAGGACGCCCTTGCACCTCGTGCGAAGATGAAAACATTGATCGAGTGCGTTCTCTTGTGCTGAGTGATTGCCGAATGACTGTTAGAATGTCATCGGAAAAAACTTGTTTTGGAAAAGTTGTCTGTTCACCGGATTTTGACTTAAACTGGGAATTGAGAACGTTTGCGTAAAAGATGATGTCGAAACTGCTGATTCCTGGGCATATGTTGCGACAAAAAGAATGTTGCATTAATTTTAAAAACTTCAGACGACAACAGCGACGTATTCTTAGAAAGGGTAGTGGCTGGTCACGAAACTTTTATTTACGGATATGACATCGAGTTGACGTCGCAGAGCAAGGAGCGGGCAAAGAAAGATAAGCCAAGGCCCCCCAAAAAGCGCGGGAGAACAAAGCAACAATCAGCCGTGTTGATCGTCTTTTTTGACTGCTGTAGAGTTGTGCACCACGATTTTGTACCTGAATGTCAAACTGTCAATGCAGAGCGTTTTTATTTGGATTGCCCTGAAGTGTCTGAAAGATCACTGGTGCGTCGCGTGCAACCAAATTTGCCGAAAGAGAGGCACTGGATGCTGCTCCACGATAATGTTCATTTGCACTCTGCATTCATAGATCGTCCGTTTCTGGCACGTGCGATTCCATCAGTGTGCTGGACCACCCTCCCTACTCACTGGATTTAGCCCCCTTCGACTTTTCTTGTTCCCCAAATGCAAACTGGCGCTCCGTGGGCGAAATTTCGGGGATGCGACAATTCAAAAGGAAAGGACGTTGCTGCTGAGGACTTCCAAGTGTGCTTCCAGCGATGTAAGAAGAGGTGGAACCTGTGTATTGTGTTTTCAGGTGACCACACTTATGATCTGAAAGTTTCTGAAATGATTTTTTTAGACGTGCTGCAAGAATTTTGGGACAAATCTCGTAACCCCCTTCCCCCTTGCCTCCATCCTGTATCACTATGTATAAAAAGATATTAAGCTGAGGATTCCTTGACTTACGCGTTAGATGAATGTATTGGTAACGGGCGAGCCTTTTCTTCTCTTTCATTGTCTCGAGAGGAAAGGCGAGAGAAGTCCATTGGCAGCGAACAGCACCTTTGTTGTTGCCTCAAAACATAGCTCGTACCTACGAGGGGGATTGGGCACACTGTATAGATTGAAACGTGCACCCAACAACATACCAAAAGGGGTAAAAGCAAACATTCAAAACGAAGCATTAGGTAACTAAATGATAAAGCAAATTTTGAAAGGACCTATACAGCACCAGCGAATATCTAAGCAACCTTCGGTTTGCAGATGACATTGTCCTATTCAGCAACAATGGAGACGAATTACAACAAATGATTGAGGACCTTAATCGAGAAAGTGTAAGAATTGGTTTGAAGATGAATATGCAGAAGACAAAGATAATGTTCAATAGCCTGGCAAGGGAACAAGAATTCAGGATCGCCAGTCAGGCTCTAGAGTCTGTAAAGGAGTACGTTTATCTAGGTCAGTTACTCACAGGGGACCCTGATCATGAGAAATAAATTTACAGAAGAATAAAATTGGGTTGGAGTGCATACGGCAGGCATTGCCAAATCCTGACTGGGAGCTTACCACTGTCGTTGAAAAGAAAAGTGTACAATCATTGCATTCTACCGGTGCTAACATATGGGGCAGAAACTTGGAGGTTAACAAAGAAGCTCGAGAACAAGTTAAGGACCGCACAAAGAGCGATGTAACGAAAAATCTTAGGACTAACGTTACGAGACAGGAAGAGAGCGGTGTGGATCAGAGAACAAACGGGGATAGCCGATATTCTAGTTGACATTAAGCGGAAGAAATGGAGCTGGGCAGGCCATGTAATGCGTAGGAAGGATAACCGGTGGACCATTAGGGTTACAAAATGAATACCAAGAGAAGGGAAGCGCAGTCGAGGACGGCAGAAAACCAGGTGGGATGATGAAGTTAAGAAGTTTGCAGGCGCAAGTTGGAATGCGCTAGCGCAAGACAGGGGTAATTGGAGATCGCAGGGAGAGGCCTTCGTCCTGCAGTGGACCTAAATATAGGCTGATGATGATGATGATGATGATGATGGTGATTATGATGATGATGATGATGATGATGACACAGCACCTTTACTCAAGCGGCAATAACCAACGTCGTTCACGACGTCTTCTACCAGCTTTTCTTTTTTCTCTTTAGCAGCAACAAATTCGTAAAAATTGCCTGTGGCAGATAGCACGATTCTAACCCCTGAGCTAAATTATACGATGCAGCGGCCATTGTAAAACACGCGTGGCAAATATGCAGCGCATTGACGCTTGCGACAATGGACGGTGTTGTCCGTTTCCGGTTCATGTGCATGCCTAGTCCGGTACTGACATTCGCCCTTGTGGGGTTGCGCGACTCTCACACGTCCCCTGATGTTGTTTTTCCCGCATGGCTCGCATCTCCTGTAATCCGGCTTCTCCGCGTGGCTAAGCGCCGGCGGCGTTCGTAGTGGTTGCGGCGCATTGCGAGAGATGGCGCGAGTGTCGCGATGCTAACGCCACCGAACGGCGGGGTGACTTGGGAGCAAAAGGTCGAAGCAGTTTGTATAGGTGTTCTGTGGTCGAAGGTGCTTCCTCTTCGGGTTGGGAGCGGTGAGCGATGCGGACGTTCCGCGCGTGCGCCGATCCACGCTTCGCGAGACCGTCTCGCGAGGCTAGGAGCAGGACACCGGTATGGACGAACACGGATCGTTCGAACTTGCCACCGTTCGCGTGACCGTACACGTGAAAGACTAGGCAATGGTGTCATAGCATGGGGCGAACATATTCGCTCGCTATCCGGTCGCGGTGAGTCGGACTTCCTTGATTTGTCGCGCGCCCATGTGAATGTTCTGTGCATAGTAATTCGGCTAGCGTGTATTAGTGTATGAAAGGTGCAATAAATGCCCTTTTATTTGTTTGCACTACTGTGTTGTCGTTCCTTTGTCCCAGGAGCCCGAGTGAGACCCCACAACCTCGTCACTGAACAAACATGCTGCAGCCGTGGCGCACTGTGCAGATTTTCCTTCAACAACTGCACATTTCATAGCCGCCAACTCTCCCGATATGTCCGGGAGACTCCCAAATTCTGGCCAATCCTTCCGATTGCACGGGCACGGCTATAAGTCTCCCGAAGAAATGCTCCAACCACGTCACGAAAAAAGATTTTTAAAAAAAAGAAAAAGAAAGCTCACTGTTTCGCCCGTAAGGCAAAGCACTGATTGCGATAGCAAATTATTAGACAGCTATACGAAGTAAGGTTAGTGGTGTTACTGGCCGTATGAACTGCTGCAAACATTCACTTGCTAACTAAATTAACAAACACACTGTCATGCGCGCACAGCCAAACACGAACACTTGTCAGTCGATGGCCTCGCTGTCAGAACGCTGGCGTGATGAACAGCCGTAACAGCGGCAAGCGAATTCCTCTTCGTGCTTCCTCTCGCTTTAATGCGAACTAGGCGCTCAAGAACATGAGCATGCGCATGAACATGCGCATGCGAAGCCATCACTTCGCATGCGAACACATCACGAAGCCATTACTTATATAATTCGTCCTTTAGTTTGATTCTTCGAAGAGGTGTACATTACTAGCGCGAGAAATCGAAGCACATATTCAACAATTAACAAAAATTCACTAATTAACACCCAAGTTATTTACTTTGCGGCACAAAGTGCAATTTACGAATTGTAGCCGGTGAGTTTCCAAGACGTATCCAGTTGAAATGAATCTCCAGGATGACACTAGTTTCGATATATTATTTACCAAAGTGTAGGACGAAATACATGGGCGCTCCAGTTAATCTTGTGCTTCATTGCATAAAAGAGCGCTTTATTAAAAAGTGAGCGGAACAACAGTGTATTTTTACGGTGAGTTTGATGGAGCACATCTACAAACTAATGTCATTCTAGAAATTTATTCCGATTGGATACGCCATGCGAACTCACCAGCTGCAATTCGTAATTGTAATATGTACCATAAAGTAAATATTTATACGGTAATTACTAATGTTTTGATTGATTCGATATGTGCTTCTATGTCTCGTGCACGTAATGTCCGCCTCTGAATATTTCAGCTCAAGGACTAGGATTATGCTATCTGCAACAGGCAATATTTAAGAATTCTGGAAAACTTGAAAATGATCACACCGTATGTGCTAGGTAGCTAGCCGGTCAGATCTAAATAAAAAAAATTAAAAATCTAGATCAAAAAGTAGTTTCGTTTTGACTCAATACGCACGTCGGCCGCGTGCCTAAAAAAAAAAAAAAAGAAGGCAGATCCCACGCCCTGTGGGAATCCATGTTATGCGAAGCAGTGTGTGGGGAGCCTGCCAAGTTAACGAAACGACCACGAGAGCACCAAGACGTAAGCGGCTCTTTCATGACCTACATGACGCGCATATCATGACATTCATGTCATGAGTCCTCAGGAGTCCCTTCAGCTACACCTATAGAGACCTTAGGGCGAAAGCCTTTGTTATACTCGTGACTATGACTTCTACCACCATCCTATAATGCTTCCTTCACTTAGTACCCACGTTCGACCCCATTTCAGTGGTTTTTGAGGGTCAATCTTTTTTCGCTGAGTCATTGTCATTTTTGCTCAGTCACGGTTATGACTATGACTTCGACCAACAACCCTAGCCTTTTCCTTCACCTAGTACCCCATCCGAACCCATTCCGGTGGTTTTTGAGTGTTAATATTTTTTTCGCCGAGTCATTGTGATTTTTGCTGAGTCATGCTCATGACTATGAGTTGGTGGTGGCGGTGGTGATGTTGAAGCAGGCGGGGTTAGCCTGGCATACATAGCCGGCAATTGTTCCGCCTCATCCTCCTTCGAGTTGAGATCAGGGGTGTGTCATCAGGTGTCGATGAGCCCTGTGTCTCGCAGGAAGGCTATAATCAGTCGTTGCGCTCTCTTCCTGATTGCCGCGGGCCCTCCGGGAAAAACGACGTCTTCAAATGTCCTGTGCGTAAGACTGCTCTTTTGTAGGCGTCGACCATCGCTTTTCTTTCTGTGTCAAACTGCGGGCATAGCCAAATGAAATGTTCGATGTCACCAATGTCACCACAGAAAGCAGAGTGGGGAAGCGCGAAGCCCAGTCTTGAATAACCAAGCTGGGGTGTGCGCGGAGTCGGTCCTTATGCGGTATAAAAGCGTCGCTTCTTCGCGGGTAAATCCATGAGTCACACAGGCTTCGTGAGGATTCTTGTGGATCTCCCTAAAGTGAAGGCGGATTGCACCCTTAGGATTCTGAAAAGCTTTTGGAGCTTTCACTTTTGGGACACATGTCAGCGCTAGGCGAGCAAGGGCGTCAGCTTTCTCGTTTCCATCAATTCCTACGTGTGGTGGTATCCACTGAAACCTTATGTTAAATACTTTGCTCGTTAGATCGTTAATCAGTGCCAGAGATTGCCTTGTAAATTTCTCTAGAGGTAGGCCACGATGTAATCTCTGTAACGCTGACTTGGAATCCGTCAACACCAAGACATCTCGTGCAGAAAAGGCCCGTAGTTTCCGCAAAGCCACGGTGATTGCGGCGCTTTCTACTGCTGTAGAGGAAACTACGCGATCCAGTCGGCCAGACCATGACACACCAAGGGATGGTATGCGGAATGCCGCTGCACAGTTATCTGCTTGTGCGCACACCGAACCGTCTGTGTACACTTGTAAGTGACTTTGAAACGCTGTGTTCAAGTGGTCCAGCACAATAAAATTTGCTTCTGCAGTTGAAATGGTGCGTTTCGCCGGTAGGTGGGGTACACTGAGGCTGCAGGTAACGGCCGAAAAAGACCATGGCGGGTCAAGGCGACTTCGTTTAGGCCATTCCAATCATAAAAATCGGAAAGTGTTCAGCGCCGCATGGAAATGTGAGCGAGTTCTTGCTCTTAGCCGCCGGAGAAGCGCTGTGCCTGCGCGGGACTCGCCCAGCCTTAATAGCTGCGTCAGCAACGCCTGAGATGCCAAGAGGCGGAGTAGAAGAGACTCTGCCTCATTAGTGACTTTCTTGTTTGAAGCCGCCTGTGGAACTCCCATCGCCAAGCGAAGTGCCTTTCTGTGCACTGCCTCCAAGCGCTCGAATTGACTCGATGACGGTGATATCAGAGAGAGCTGATAGAAAATGCGGCTTGATATCAGTGCAGCGTTCAGTTTAAGCATGGACATAGGATTGTTTCCCCAACGTACACTTGCCAATCGACGAAGTGCTTTGACTATTTGCACTGATGCAGCCACAACACTTTCGACCGCACGAAGCTATAGTAAAGTCCCTATATTTATAAAAGTAGCGCCATCCACTTCCCTCCTCCTCCGTTCCACTATCGCGGTCGGCGCGACCAGCGCGATCGAGGCGCGATATCGACAGTGGCGCCGCCTGCGTCGGGCCTGCCATGGCAGACGACAGCTAACGCGCTACCAGAGTAAATCCGAGGAAAACTTCGATCGCGCCCTGCGGAGACGTTTTTGAGGCGCGATTTTGCTTCGTCAGTCAGTAACTGGTATTAATAATGCCGTTTTGGAAGTAGCAACGCGACGATACGAGACGGCGCAAATATCAAGTGTGCAGCAAGCGTTTGCGCACGCCGGATGGTAAACAAAAAAAGCCTTTTGCCCTCGCCTTGTCGGTTGCGGCAACTTAAGGCGCAGCAGCATGCCATCACAACGAAGTTCTTGTCCCTAACACGTTTGATCCGTTTGTGCGTACAGCACTTTCGTCGCACAGGCCCGAGAATGGCAGTCGGAGCGCGCTGGAAAGAAAAAAATATACAAAAGCGCGACGCGAACTTTCACGTGACACGGATTGGCCAATGGGGGAGCGGAGGAGGCCAGGGCGACAGGAGGCGGCTAAGAGAGGGCGAGGAGGAAGCGCCGGGGTGAGCGCGGTGGCGGCAAGATCTATGAATGGCGCTACTTTTATAAATATAGGGGTTTTAAGCCATAGTAGCTTGCTGTCGATGGTAACGCCCCGGAATCGAACATGAGTTGCACGAAGAATTGAATGCCCTCATTCAGCGTCAGGCGTGTTGACTTGTGTCTCACTCCCGGGAAAAGCATGAAGGCAGATTTTTCCGCTGATAAAGATAGGCCAAGCGTCGATAAGTGGCGTTCGATGGTGGAGATTGCGCCTGGGCTATCCGGGCCAACCGTTTGTGTTGGTACCCCGAGATCCAAATGCAGATGTCATCTGCGTAGATGGACATTTTAACTGCCGTCCGACCTACTTTCAGTGCATCTGGAAGGCTGGCCATGGCAACGTTAAAAAAAGTTGTCGCAGTTTCACCTGAAAGGCGAAGCATCAATTGCGATAGCAAATTTGTAGAGAGCTATACGGAGTAATGATAGTAGCTTTATCAGCTGTATAAACTTGGACATGCAGCAGCACCGGCAACACGCAGAACTGTTGTCGACGCCGTCGGCGCTTTGCCCGCGTTCGCACAAAATGCGTGCGGCGTTGGTGACTGTTGCCGGAGCCTCTGATATAAATAGGCACTTGGTGCCGCAGCTAAACGTCGCCTCCCTTCCCTCGTCCTCCCCCCTCGGCCTTTCGCGCGTCGGAAGAAGGCGCGTTTGCTCTACATATATGGTGATTGTAAAGGAGGAAAGAGACGCCTACTTCTGCAGCCCTTAAGGGAGCACGGCGCAGAACGCGCGTTTGTTCTCCGCTGTGCGTTCACTCCCCGTGAAAGCGCGCGTCCCTCGCGCCCTTTCACTCGCACACACAGCGTTCGGCGGCGCGCGGCGACAATTTCATCTCCATTGACGTCATACGGAACCTCACGGCGACGGCGACGCCGACGGCAGAAATCTGCTTTGGAGTGTCCATATAATTGCTATCGCAATAAAAGCAAGGGAGATAGGACACTTCCTTGTGGGACGCCGAGGGAAATTCGTCGCTTATCACTCATTATACTTCCGAGCTTAACTTGGACACATCGATCTCTGAGAAATTCATGGACGAATCGAAGAGCATTTCCCGAGACACCCATGGTTCGGAGTCCGTTGATAATGCCTGTATGAAGCACACAGTCGTATGCCTTGGCAACGTCCATAAAGAGGGCGAGTGTGGAAAGGCCGTCTGCGTGATGGTGCTCGATATGGCTTAGAAAATCCAAGGCACTGTCCTGGGCACTCAACCGTGGACGAAAGCCGGTCATACACGATGGCAGTTGATTGCCTTGCTCAAGATACCATGTTAACCTCGTACATATTAATATTTCCATCAACTAATTGATACGCATGATGTTAGCGATACTGACCGATATGAGGCGAGGTTCGCAGGATCCTTTCCATATTTGAGTACTGGCACCACCCATGCTATCTTCCACGCTTCTGGGATCTCTCCTGTGCTCCAGACGTGATCAATTATGTCCAGAAGGGCTCGTCTTCGTTCGTATGGCAGATCTGTCAGCATCTGATTGCTGATCAAATCGGGACCCACAGCACAGCGTCTTCTTAATTTGCTAAGCGCCAAATCCAACTCACGGAAGGTGAATGGCGTATACATGGTATGGAATGCTTGAGACAACAGAGGGTTCGATACTCCTGCTGATCTGCCAGATGTGTAAACGTCTGCAAAATCTTCTGCAAGGGTTTGCAAATACTTTCCTTGCTTTAAAGCAAGTGCTTCGAATCGCCTGTGCGGGCGAATCTTTCCGGATAGGCTATTCATTACTCCCCATCTCCTTGTCATGGGAGTAAACGCCTATAAACTCTCACAGAAAGCAGCCCACTGAACTAGTCTTAACCTTTTTGTGCGACGACGGATGAGAGCGTTTACCCTGTTGTATTCAGTTTTCGCAGAGGGATTTCCCGTTTTTCTCATTAGTTTCCGCTCCGCTCTCCTACGCGCTGCGCAGAGGTTCTTTAGTTTCAAATCAGCAGTAGGGAAATGATCTGGCAGTTTCAACATTTAGGTAGCCACTCTCTTGCTCCGCAGCATATCTGCGAACAGCTCACCAGTGGATTCATCCAATGCTTCTCTGTATGTGTCGCAGCGTGTCACAGCACATAATTGTCGACCAGGAGTGTGAAATCCGGTGATGTTGGTGAAGATAAGAAAATAGTCGCTGCCCATCCTGTCTGGGGCCGTTGTCGACGATACGAAAAGGTCTATAGAATGGATCACGAGGTCTATGGCACTCATGAATCTGGTGGTCTGAAGAAAGTCGGTTTGCCATCGTTCGCGATACATAAGTCAGCAGTATCCGCCCACGAAACACAAAACGTCTTGAAAACTTCTCGGAACGGCTACAAACGGCTATAGACGTCTTGGTCTACGCGAAGACGTTAAACAGATGTTGTTGGAAGCATTATGTAGCAGGAAGTATGGTTAATCAAATATGCTATTGTGTTTCAGCTGTGGTAACAGCCCACCTCTGGCGTCACCGGAGTATACGTTGGTGAACGCCTTGAGAGCGTATAACTCAAGAACTTCTTTAGATGTTTTTGTCGGAAAATGTGCGACATGTTTGGGCGTGCGCGTGAAAGTGAAAAAGATTTAAAATGCGCGTGCCCGACGCGCAGCGTTACATTCCGTGCGACTTTAACAAGCCATATGCAATCCGTCAACGTCGCATCATATAGCCTTTCGCTGCTTTCCCCCTTTGGGTGAACAAGCAGAAAAAGCCTGCGGGGTTATTCGATTCCTTTCCGATTTTTTCACTCGATGAGTCTGTCACGACAGTCAAAGTTTAGAAAAAAGAAAGAAAACGGCCGGGCGCACACGTGCGCGCCCGTTCAGCGTCCTTATCAGAGCCGTACCTTCCGTTCCCTTTGCGCGAACAAGCGGTGAATAAGCTGGAATTGCGATACCAGCTATCGTCACCAACAGATCTGGCCGCGCGCAGTCGCAAACGTGCGCTCCGTTTCAGCGAACTGTTATCTGCTCTTGGACCACGTGTCTTGGACCGCACCGAGGGGGGGGGCTGAAGTTTACGCGAGCGATTGAAAGGGCCGTGCTCATGCTCGCAAGCGTTCGCTCAACAGTGCTCATACTTCTCTTCCCAAGTCTTTTGCTCACGTTCAAGCCTTGACCAGCGCCTGCAGATACGGTACAGTTCCTTACGGTACGTTTACCTGCTACGACTTGCACGCCACTTTTGCTTTGGCGGGCCCGTGCTGGCGCGAAGTTTAGACTCGAATATATTTGCATGCACGATATGGAGCAGAACGTTCTTTTGTGATCTGGGAGGTAAAGCCGGAGTTTCACATAATTGGTTGAATGATTACAGAAATTCTAGCTGCGTGTGGCTTTTAAGATGGCAGCAGCGTGCTGCATTGCGTAGTATACCGGGACTTTGCTCTCTTGGCTTCTCCTCTGTGTAGCTTCCAGCACGCTAGCAGGCAGGAAAATAGTCTTGCATTGGTGTGGTAACTACACTTATAGTTGGAGGACTGGAAAACTTTTTGCGGCATGAGA
The DNA here is from genome assembly GCF_013339745.2 of Dermacentor silvarum. NCBI lineage: Eukaryota > Metazoa > Arthropoda > Arachnida > Ixodida > Ixodidae > Dermacentor > Dermacentor silvarum. Next base: position 137,737,723 of record NC_051155.1, read on the forward strand.
TTCGTGAGACGACGTCCTTTAATATAGTGATGCCATTCTATGATTAGTTAAGTGTTTAGGGTCCCTTTAGGAAGAGAATGGTTTTATTGACATGTGGTACAATACTGCAGGGATATTGTAAAACACTCGGAAGGAGCAGGTGCCACCCTTGATTGTCAGGCTAAGCCCAATTAAGGCTAAGCCCACCTGTTGCTACAACTCACCAACACCACTACTTAAATAAAAGTAGCATACTCTTGTAAGAGATTAGTTTGCAAACCATCTAACTGCTAATGACCTACTGCAAGTCGTGTGTGGCTCAAACCATTTGCCAGTTTAATTTCACTCTACAGTAGCTTTTTCATATCATATCTGCAACATAATTCTGAACGTCATCATACAGCATAAGATTTTGAGAGAAAGTATTGCTTAAATTTATAAAGTAAATGAGACCGAGGTAAAACAACGGCACATATGTTGCTATTTGAAATAGGGAATCGCACATCTTTATTGTAAATCATGTGTGGCTTACTCACTTTTTCTTCACTGTTGTATTACAGACAGGGGCGGATCCAGGTTTTTTCTGAGGGGGGGGTCAGCTTCTGTCAATGATGATGATGATGATGATAGTAGCCTTTCTTATTTACCGAAATTTACCGTTTTTCCTCACGATAAACCCACGTTTTATACGGCTGAAGCAACACCTGTAGCCCTCTGTGGTGGCTCAGTCAGCTCAGGCGTTGAGCGCGAGATCGCGGGATCAAATACCGGCCGCGGCGGCCGCATTTCGATGGAGGCGAAATGCAAAAAACGCCCCTGTTCTTGCGTTGTAGTGCAGCTTGAAGAACCCCAGGTGGTCAAAATTAATCCGGAGCCTTCCACTACGGCGTGCCTGATAATCAGAACTGGGTTTGGCACGTAAAACCCAGGAAAGAGGAAGATCTGTAGCGAAGCCAGGTATCGGTTTCTCCGAGCTTATAGGAAAAGGACGTTACCCAATACAGCCATGTGCTTGTCGGCTGCGCCTGATAATACAGGGCGTTAAAAACTAAGCTTTATGGTTTTCTTAAAGTTAGGCACTGGGAGGCATGCGAAGACCACCTGTGCAAATAAGTTATGTGACTAAGGGGGCACAAAGTGAGATGATAATTATCGCTGTGAGCAGCCCAATTAACTAAAATTGAACAATTATTTTTTGTTGACTAGAGTAAGTGGGTATGTTTTTATTGAAAACTTAGAGACAGTCGTTTCTGCACAGTATCGATCGGAAGAATTATTCTAGCGTGTCCGTGCTCCTATATCATCATCAGCCTATATTTATGTCCACTGCAGGACGAAGGCCTCTCCCTGCATCAGTGTGATGCCAAAGAAACGAAGTAAAGCACACACAATAATCACAAACTTGTACAGTCCTCCCAAAAGCAAAGGGGACGATCTACCACAAATTCTCTCGGCAACAAAATATTTAACGGGCACCAGGGATAAGGCGGTGATAGTGGGGGACTTTAACGCGCCCCATATACTATGGGGATACGCGAAAACATCGCCCAAAGGGTTCCTACTCGAGCGTACCGCCACAGCCTTGTGCTTACGGGCAATCAATCAAATTGGCAAACCGACGCGCACGGGTAACAGCGTGAGCAGAGACACGGCGCCCGACCGTGCATATACAATTAATGTCAGAGACGTACAATGGGTTTCCCTCGACGAAAACCTGGGAAGCGATCATGACATAATCAGAATAGCGCTCTCCACACCCATCATACGTAGAACAATAGGAACCACCAAGCTAACCGATTGGCCTCGTTATAGAAAACTCCAGAGGGCACAGGAGGATTCAGATACCGCCCCGACCAACATGCGGGAATGGACTAAATTCCTTCAACAAGTGCACGGGGACACCACCAAAGCCATAGAGCGCACAGCGGAGGCGCCGGTGATAGACTCTCACCTAGTCAGCTTATGGGAAGAGAGGCGGAAACTCGTGAAGAGGTGGAAAAGACAGCGCCTAAACAAACACCTAAGACAACGCATCGCTCTATTGGCAGAGCAAGCCCAAGGCCACGCCAACGAGCTAGCTAAAAACGAGTGGGCGACCTTCTGCGGAAACCTATCTGGGACACTGGGAACGGCCAGTACGTGGCGAATACTCCGGAGTATGCTAGACCCAATGAGCACACGTACTGAGAATAACAAGAAGCTCCAAATTATAGCAGACAATTTCGAGGGTACAGATCAAGAACTAGTCGACGTCCTTCAGAACAAATACATAGGACCCTCACCCGCGGCGGCATCACCCTACACGGCGAGACCATACGCGGGAGAGGCCAACCCTAAATTAGACGAAGAAATAACGTACGCGGAAGTGTACGAAGCGGCGCAAGCCGCAGTTAAAAACTCGGCACCGGGCCCAGACACAATCACAAATTCAATGATTCGAAACATGGATTCGGTGGCCCTAGCGAAAATAACAAAGGTTTTCAATAGCGAGTACTGGGCCAAGGGAGATTTGCCCCAAGAATGGAAATTGGCTAAAATAATCATGATCCCCAAACCGAAAAAGAATCCCTCGATTGATACCCTCCGGCCGGTATCGCTCACGTCCTGCCTCGGTAAGCTCTATGAGAGGGTGATCCACAGCAGACTACAGCGATACCTGGAAGAGCGGAGCTGGTTCCCAGACTCCATGATAGGATTTCGCACAGGTTTATCGTGTCAAGACGCGTTCCTCCTACTAAGGGACGAGATTCTAACCAATATTCCGTACGGTGACGAGAGACTAGTCCTAGCACTAGACCTCAAAGGAGCCTTCGACAATGTCTCTCACGGCGCAATACTCGAGGAACTCGAACGTTCGGGTTGTGGTGAGCGCACCTACAATTACATTAGGGCATTTCTTTCCAACCGCGAGGCCAGCATCAGTATTGGCCAAATCACATCGCAGATATTTAAAATGCCGAGCAAAGGAACCCCTCAAGTAGCGATAATATCTCCTCTGCTCTTCAACATGGCGATGTGTCGCCTCGCGCGCGATCTCGATCGGATACCCGACCTAGGTTACACGCTTTACGCTGACGATATCACGCTGTGGGCGAGCAGAGGTTCCCTAGGGGAAAAAGAATACACGCTCCAAACCGCGGTATTAGCGGTGGAGAAATTTTCCCGAACGAGCGGGCTGAAGTGCGCGCCCGAAAAATCCGAGGTCATCCTGATACACGCGAAAGGCTACAAATCCAGAGGGTCGATTAACATTGTGGTTGAGGGCCAAAGGTCCCGAGAGGTACCTATGATGCGAGTCCTGGGTTTGTGGCTTCAGAGCGACGGGAGAGCAGCACAGACGCTCAAAACCATCAAATCCGCAACCCACAACATAGCCCAAATGATACGTCGAGTGACGTATAGAAAGGCGGGAATGCGAGAAATCGATACCCTAAGGCTCGTACAGGCCTTAGTGATTAGTCGAATCACATATGGCTTGCCCTACCAAATCCTGAACAGGGAAGAGGAGAGGCAGGCCAACACGATAATTCGAACAGCTTTCAAGGCGGCTCTGGGCCTGCCTAAATCTACCTCCACGGAGCGCATGCTAGCTTTGGGAGTACACAATACTTTCGACGAACTGAGGCAGGCCACTCTGATGCGACAGAGGGAGCGCCTCAGCTTCACAAAAACTGGTAGGGCAATATTGGCACGACTTAATATCCCAGCATACCCGATTTATCTCACCGAAGAGGCCGTACCTCTCCCTCCTTCGGTGAGATCCAAAATTACAGTAGCTCCAATTCCCAAGAATATGCATCCCGAGTACAACAAGGAAAGGCGCAAAGCACGCGCACAACATATTCAATCGATGTACTCCAATAACGCTAGGTACAATACGTACTACACGGACGCAGCTGCGTATGCAGAGGCTACCGGGCAGCGCTACCAAAAGAGGTACGCCCTGGCAGTCGTGAACGCGATCAGCCAGCAGCAAATTACCGCGTCGACCACGGCGGGCTCCCCCAACTCAGCCGAAATGTTAGCAGTGGCGATCGCGCTCGCTCACGCGGAGCGTTCGGAAAGGGACTCAGTCGTGGTCACTGACTCCCGGGAGACATGTTGCATGTTTCTTAAGGGGCACGTGACTGCGGCTAGCCTCGCGATAATCCCCAAATCGTTCAACCACCGCCATCGCCTACTCTGGTGCCCGGGACATTCGGGGGTACAGGGGAACGAACAGGCTAACGCTTTAGCTCGAGCGTCTACTAACCGAGCGATGGCGTCCTCTTCGAACCCTAACCCCTCACACTATCCCTCACAAAATCCCATCAATTTAAATGCAAAAGACATCCTTGCTCATCAGCGCGGAGTCCGCAGAAAATACCCGCCGCCTCACCCACAACTTAGCGGGGAAGAGGCCGCCGATTGGCGCAAAATACAGACCGGGTATTCCCCCATCTAAAACTGCTAAATGCCATGTATCCCACCCGCTATAGGGCCACATGCCCTTGGTGCGGTGGCATACCTACACTAATACATGTGACCTGGGAGTGTAGTAAGCACCCTCATAGGCCCACTAATAATATCTGAATGGAGCAGTGGGAGGCACAGCTCGCCCGTTCCGACTTGGCAGGACAAAAGTCCTTAATTAGCCAGGTCAGGCAGGCGGCAGAGACCAGTGGGGCCCTGGACTGAGGGGCTCCGACCACCGCTATACTTCAAATATTTTCCAACCAAATAAAGTTTTTTCTCCCTGCGATCTCCAATTGCCCCTGCCTTGCGTTAGCGTATTCCAACTTGCGCCTGCGAATTTCCTAACCTCATCATCCCACCTGACTTTCTGCCGCCCTCGACTGCGCTTCCCTTCTCTTGGTATCCATTCTGTAACCCTAATGGTCCACCGGTTATCCATCCTACGCATTACATGGCCTGCCCAGCTCCATTTCTTCCGCTTAATGTCAACTAGAATATCGTCTACCCCCGTTTGTTCTCTGATCCACACCGCTCTCTTCCTGTCTCTTAACGTTACTCCTACGATTTTTCGTTCCATCGCTCTTTGTGCGGTCCTTAACTTGTTCTCGAGCTTCTTTGTTAACCTCCAAGTTTCTGCCCCATATGTTAGCACCGGTAGAATGCAATGATTGTACACTTTTCTTTTCAACGACAGTGGTAAGCTCCCAGTCATGATTTGGCAATGCCTGCCGTATGCACTCCAACCCAATTTTATTCTTCTGTAAATTTCTTTCTCATGATCAGGGTCCCCTGTGAGTAATTGACCTAAATAAACATATTCCTTTACAGACTCTAGAGGCTGACTGGCGATCCTGAATTCTTGTTCCCTTGCCAGGCTATTGAACATTATCTTTGTCTTCTGCATATTCATCTTCAACCCAATTCTTTCACTTTCTCGATTAGGGTCCTCAATCATTTGTTGTAATTCCTCTCCATTGTTGCTCAATAGGACAATGTCATCTGCAAACCGAAGGTTGCTGAGATATTCGCCGTCGATCCTCACTCCTAATCCTTCCCAGTCTAAGAGCTTGAATACTTCTTCTAAGCATGCAGTGAACAGCATGCAGTGCTCCGATATATCAGACTCCAAATTTCAATTGTCGTACTGCGCAGAATAATCGAGAATAAAGACGCGACAATTCTCATGAATTCCCGTGAATGATCATGAAGCTCAGTGACCACTTCTGTGGAGGGATGGCGGTGCCATCTTCTCTCTTGAGTCGTGGTGGTGTGTTGACTAGAGGAACGTTCTTGAATACGGGCGTAACGGTCCGCTCCAACGCAGCAACCAATACGCTGGTTGTTTACGATATGCGAATCACCGCGTATGAAGACTCACGACGCCACCTACAAGAATAACGATGTGGCATAGTAGGCGAGAGCGCGAGCCAGCGTCTTCATGTTTTGTTTCCCACGCGATGTCATCCTTTTACACAAGGGGGGCATCTGCTCCCGTTTCTCTAACCACGCGACGCCATCCTAGGCCCGCGCGCTGGCGTTGGCCGCTGACGTCACGCTCCCCCACTTCGCAGCCGCGGCTCGAGGCTTCGCCCCGCTCCGCAAGGACGCCCACTCAGATAAACGGATCCGGTGGGCTTGAGCCTCCTATTCCTAATGTACGACAATAAAACTGCGAAGTTACAATGAAGAACTTGTAGCGTACGAACGGTACTGTGCTCGTACTGGATATTGTCACGTGTAACTGTGATCACAATGAGTGCTACAGTTAAAAAAGGTTGCCTATGCGTAGTTCTTACTTTTGCTGTTAGTTGATATTATTTATATATGAACACTTCAGCAAGAGATCTCTTTCATTAAGCAGGTTGGTTGCGGAACCGATGACAGCCAATGAGGCAACCGTTGACTCCTCAAGGGGAAACCAAGTTAATCAGGCGCGAAGGCGCTCGAGCGGACCTCGGCGTGTTTGGCAAAAGGGACGTCCCCTCGCTCATTCGACGCCACCGACGGGACGAGTAAGGCACGGCAGGCTCCAAGAGGTCCAAGGTGTTCATGAGAAAAATAACTACGGCAACTTCGCGACACACACACTCCTACGGAATAGAACTAAGCTTGTGAGCGAGCTAGCTTTACTTCTACATGGCTGATACCACTGGTACTCGCGAAAAATACTTTTGAAGAATGCTGGTGGCCATATTTTTTTTTTTTTTTTTTTTTTTGCGACAGGGCCATCCCCCTGTCAGCGAGGTGGCGATGCAGAAATCTGAGGGGGGGGGGGGGGGGGGTCAGGACATCCGGACATCCCCCCTGGATCCGCGCCTGATTACAGAGCGAACTTCTGTGGGCAGCCAGCGGTATTCAAAAGGGAAGGGACCTGGATTGCTGTGGTTACTGCAGCTACGTCTTATTTTCTGTGGTCACCTTTTCTACTGTATTAAAAAAATTTTGTAAAACAATTCTGCATGTCCTTTAATTTATTAGTCAATAAAGCCGCTTTCTCACAAGGTCAGGTAATTTTTTTTTCTGTATGTTGTTATGCTCATTTGCTTTGGATGTGTATTGCACATTTGATATATGTTAAACAATTTTATGCAAGTTATTATAAATAATATAATGTAATGCTTCAATTTAATTTTCAGTCCTATATAGTAACATGTGTGCTATGAAGCTAGCATACGGATGCATGGTATGAGGAAGAAGTCGCCAATAATTTTGCTTACCACGTCACTGTAGAATGACAATCTATAAATGCTGCTTTAAAGACAGCTATAAAAGCCTGCATATTGTTTCTGAAGCCATTATACGTTATGACTTCGGAACCAATATGCAGGCTTTTGTAGCTTAATTAAAAATTTTGTTAGACGTCCCCAGAATTCTGTTATAATTTATAACAGAATTCTGGGGACTTGTTCTTGTCAAGATGTTTTATAAAAGCCTGCATAATGTTTCCAAAGTCATTATTACAGAATTCTGGGAACGTCTAATACAATTCTTGAAGTTGTTTCTTGTCGAGGTGTTTATTAGCCAACTTTTAGCGTAACGTTAGCAGGGCTTACTGAAGTACCTGTACACGTCCACGGCTAGAAAATGTCTTGACCAGGACAGCTATTAGACTTTTGATTTATCCGTTCAAGACATCTTTTAGACATCAGATAGCTGCTTGTGTTTCGTGGGCGCGGCTGCGACAAGTTCCTTGCCTCGGAAATCTTAAATCTTATCTCCCCAAAAGCGAATGATGTGCGTTAAAATCGCCACAGATTATTCTAGGAGAGGGGGCAACGAATGCAAAGCTCCTTTATAAACGCCGCCATGGAGACCTTCCTGCGTGGACTTATATACACTGACACCACACTGAGTTTTCGGTTTGCTAGGCACACTTGCACAGCGGTGACTTCCAAGTAGGTAGAACAAAGGTGTTGCGCTGGTAAGGAGACGTGAGGTATTTCTTGCCTGATGTATATCATCGCACTTCCATTCGCAAATGACGGTATACTCGAATTTCCATGTCTGATGTACCCTGAGATCATCCTTCCATTAGGGAGACCGGCCTCCGAGAGGGCTAGAATTGGTATAGATCTGTCTCGAGGGAAAAGGCTAAGTTCACACAGACGCTGTTGAATACCGGTGCAGTTCCATTGCATTATTAAGGGCACTTTTGGACGACAGAATGGACCAAGTGGGCTAGAAATTGCCATTATGCTACTGAGGGTATGTGGAAGTAGAGCAGAGTATTACTGACTCAAGAGCCAGCACTGCTTCCAACATATCCTTCGTTGAACTCACAGGCATCTTCGCGACGTGGGAACGTAGTGCCGTGAACAAAGCGCGTATCACATGCTGGCAGTTTTCCAGCTGACTGCTTCCAAGTGGTACTTGAGGTCGGTTCACTGCGGCCGCATAGGTGCGCTTTTCGGACTCTTTTAGAACAGGTTTCTCAGCGGCGGTGACCGTTTGCGTTGACTCAATGACTTCGTTTATCGGTGTGAGACGCGGGAAATGAGATGCGTACTCTCTTTCCAAACCAGTTAGTTGTGGCGCGTTGGGCGTCTTCTTCATGTTCGATGGTGCGCTTGCATTCTTTGGACCCAAAACAAACATCTTATTCCTTCGCTGAGCAGCTGTCCGCGCAGTTCATCGACCGTAGCTAGCAGGATGGTCGCTCAGATGGTACTCAGATGAAGAGCTGCTCACCTACCTGAGGCCCCAGGGAGTATTCCATGCAAGAAGAATCATCCCTCGGGTCCAAACCTAGTGATCTGAATGGGAGTCAAGGCACACTAACTCGGTGGTTCTCACATTTGCTCCAAATTCTGAACGCCCGGAGAAGATCAACCTTGGTTTCACCAGACACGAGCTTGTCGACTACGTGGAGACACAACCACGCTGTTTTAAGTGTCAGCGCTTCGGACATATCGCTAAGTACTGTCGTGGGGAACAGAGGTGCAAGCGCTGTGGGGGACCTCATGACTTCAAGACGTGTGCAAGAAAACTCTGTATGTCTATGAGTTCTACCATCATCTTTTAGTGTTTCCTTCACTTAGTGCCCACGTCCGATCCAATTCCAATGGATTTTGAGTGTTAATCTTTTGTCGCTGAGTCATTGTCATTTTACTGAGTCATGCTCATGACTATGATTTCTACCAGCATCCTTTAGTGTTTCCTTCACTTAGTGTCCACGTCCGAAGCCATTCCAGTGATTTTTGAGGGTTATATAATCTTTTTTCGCTGAGTCATTGTCATTTTTGCTGAGTCATGCTCATGACTGACTTCTACCAGCATCCTGTAGTGTTTCCTTCACTCAGTACCCACGTCCGAACCCATTTCAGTGGTTCTTGAGTGTTAATCTTTTTCGCTGGGGTCATTGTCATGACCTACATGACACGCAAGTCATGACATTTATGTCATGACCTATCACTTATGTCCGTCATACACTCCTGTAATACTATACAAATTTTGGTGCCTACCAAGTTCACGAAACGACCATGAGAGCACCAAGTCGTAGGCGGCTAGATAGAGATAGATAGATAGATACTGTCAAAGTAACAAATGTACGCCAAGAAATGCTTCGTATTTAAAAGCTGCGTAGTGGCCATCCATGATCGCATAGATAGCGACTACGATTTCGTCTGCAGTTGTTGCAGCGAACGGTAGTTTCGTTCTGACTCGGTGCGTGCGTCGGCCGCGTGCCTTAAGCACCGCAAAGTCGCCGTTCATAATTGTGTCGATAGCGGCCGTGGTTGCAACAAACACTTGTTTCGGTTTGACTCGGTGCAAAGCTGTCGAGAGACGAAGAGCACCGGCTACATCGCGATGGACATGCGATCTGTTGGCGGTCAGCTTACTGGCGAAAAAATAATCAGGATGTGCGCGCGGTAGTGCAAAGCGTGTCGCAAATGATGGCGCGCGCCGCGGCCGTGCTGCGAAGGAAGTCGTCAAGCCTCGATCTCCGCTGCGAGAGCCAATCAGTCACGAGATGACGAGAATTGCAGCTTCCGCACTACATTTGTGCAAAATAGCAAAAGGATTTGCTCATCCATATTACACTAATAAAATGGCGCTGACGTAGTAAGCATTTGCTTATTGTTTTCTGGATACCCTGATAATTCGGCATTCGGTTAATTCGGACATTTTTTTTTTCGATCCCGTGAAATTCGAATTAACTTTCGAATTCGCTTCGAACCTCAAATTCATTATTCGCCCATTCCTATAAATATTAAATCACGCTAAAGTAATAGATAAGTGCTCGAGAATATCTAAGGCGTCAATATTATTGCGAACAAAATATTAGTAATCGAGAAATTGAGGTAAACACAGGACGTACGACTTGCGACTCACCTGGGACATTGAAGTACTAGCCCGATGGCGTAGGAAGACACTCCTCATTTTAATTCTGTCACTAGTGCTCAACCTCTCGTAATCAAAAGATCAGTGCATTTAATTATTAGACAGAATAATGCGCTATTTGTCCAGGTCTATTTGATAGTTCGAAAGGAAAAAAAAAAAGAACTCATTGACGTTACCACTGACGACGCAGGCAGTCGAAAGGTTTCGTTTTCGCTCGACCCTGCACCGCCCGTGCTTTCGCGTTTCAGTAGTTTCGTTATCGCGTATTGCTGCGCTGGTGTTGCTGGCTTACGAAACTCGCACAAACTGCAAGTAGCAGAGAATTCCACTTCCATGTGATGTCGCGGGATGCCCGATCGGTCCACGCCACCTGACCAAAAGCAGCTGCAGCTGCGAATCTACCGCCCATTCTTGGCTCGGCGTCTCCATGGCCGCGCGCTTGCATTGTGTGGAAAAAAAAAAAAAACGTACCACCGTCTGTGGGGCGCCGTTTTACTCAACGACGGCAGCAAATGGCGGGGATGGCGTATGCAACGTCACAACTCCCCGGTTAGGTGGCGGGATATTTGAATTGCGATAAAGGTATTCGGACCCTTCAGATGCAATTTTCTAGTAAACTAAGTCTTTTGTTGGCACGAAACAAGCGTTGCGAGGTTTCTGGAATGGTGTTTAAAGAGTCCACGTCGATTTAGAATTTGCCTTTAGTGTTCCTTTCAGTCAGCTTTGCCGTCGGACAGCAATATTCTGCGGTGAAGCATACTAAATGCGTAAAGGGGTCACTGCCAGGGTGCTCCATAAATTATGCACACGCATAATCTCAGGTTACAGTACGAGCGCCGAGAATTCAAATAGCTATACTGTCAGCCATTCTGAGCTGTTTCTGACGTTGCTGTGGCCAAGAAAAAGAAAAAGAGCGATTTTTTTTTTCTGACCAGAATGCAACTTTGGACACTGTCAAATTCGGCCATATATTAACAAGTTCGCCATCTTGTCTGCTCTGATTAGCTGAGAGCAGTGACGCCCTCTCTACTGGCTTAAAACGCCAACATGGTGAAATAGGAGTGTCCCGCCTAAGGAGGCTTAAAAAAAAAGTCCAGCCGTGCTAAGAACATGTAAGGCTTTACACAGGAATTCTTTTCCAGGGCGGTGAGGGTGTTGTTGGGACAACTGTGGCCATCTTGAACTATTTATATTGACTTGTTTTCGTGTGTGATTGAGTGAATCGCTGAAATAAACAGAAAGGTACTCTTAAAGGGGAGGTGGGTAAGAACCTTGAGAACACCCTCGCTTCCCCCTCTCCCACCCTGGGTACAGCCCTGCTAACATGTATGGCTGTAGCTGTGCACCGATGATCTTGTCCCATTCAAGGCTTCTCATCCATGAAAGCCGTTTGCATGCTCTTGCCTGGTTGCACCCTTGCTTGCTCGCTCACCAACTGGATCTTGAAATCTTGTTGCGCTGGCCACGTCACTCCACACTTGTCATCCTTTCCTTGAGGTCTTGTGGTATTCCATGCCACAACCGACTGTTAAATGTCACTTTGACGGATAAAAAGCACGAAAAATGATGTGAACAAATACAAGAAATGGACATAAAGTTACATACCTTTCTTCTTGGAGTCTGCATCATTTTTCGAGGTGTTTATCTGTCGTGCAGTTTTTTGTCGAACCAACCTGCCCAACTTGCCGCTCTTGTCGCTTAGTCACATATATTTTTGCTTGCTTCAGTTACTTAAGTTGTGCTAGAATAATGCCTACCAACCAGAACCAACCACACCCAAGCATCCCCTTACTCTTGCATATCTAACTCCACAAAATGCTTTTAGGGCCATGAAAGTGTTGCTGAACCCACGCCACTAACCTAGTGGCTATGAATTGTGCTGCATAATTTGAGGTCTTGGGTTCAATCCTGGCTGCAGCGGCTGCATTCCGATGGGGTGAATGCAAAAAGGCCCGTACAGGTAAATACATGTACAGTATAGGCCACTTATAATGTAACGCTCATAGTGCAGGACCGGATATAGTACGGTCTTTTCAGACTTCCGTTAATTTTCCCATAGCACTCCATGTATACGCATACCGCTTACAGTGCAGCCGCATGAGACGAAATACCGGTTATAATGCGGCTTCCGCGGTAAAATCTCGCCAACAAGGGCGTTAGCGAGCACGCTTCTCAACGAGGTGTGCCCACCGATAGGAGAGGAGATCAACGAGGGCGATGCGGAGGAGGAGCATGAGACGTGGAGCATGAGTCCAAGGGCAATAAAATCGTCGCTGCAAGCCGAGTGAAACTGTGCGCCTTCACGGAGAGCGAAAGCACAGCGGAGAGCGAAGGCAACTTCCATTGCATGAAAGGCCGTGGGGGTATGGGAGGGAGGGAGGGAGGGGGGGGGGGGGGGCGATGCTGTGCTGCGGCACCAAATGCGTATCTTGGTTATGTGCTTTCTTTTAAATGTATATTAATAATGCCTGCTAATGAGGTATTGTATAGATGAACTCTTCACATGATTTGTGAGTAGCTCTTGTTGTCATTAGATGTTCCTGTAAGTGGTTTAACTTGTTTAAATACCTAAAATGTTTGTGTCCCAAAGGAGGCTATTGCATGTGTTAATCGTTAGTAAAAGTTACAAGAAAAATCCTTTTGAGCTGCCAGACAACGAAAGTCCCGATTTCTCACCGGCTTTCATCTTTTAAGACAATGCCCCCTGAATTTAAGGAATATAAAACCAGAAAACGAAGGACCCCAATGTATACACAAGAGAGAACAGAGAAACTCAACAATCAAATGCCATTTATTGTACAACACTTCCTATGTACAGTGACAATATATACAGGCACAGACATTAAAACAGAAACCAGGGCTCAAGGCGCATTGAAACCAGTTCTGTGAATGACAGAATAGCTATGCCAACTGTTCAACATTGTGTGGTCTGTCATCTATAAGCCAAAGTCTGAGAGAATTGTCCACTTTGTCTGAATCGTTGAATGTAAAGAGACTGTCACTGTCGTCATCTGAAAGCTCTGGAAATTTCCTCTGCCCCGAGGTTGTGGCATAGACTGGTAATGTTGGATGGAGGCTGCAAAGAAGAGCATAAATGTTAATGAGGCCAACTGGTTTTCCACACCTAGGTGAAGGTCATGCTACAGAGGTTACTTGGGAAAAAGACAAGACGAAAGGATGAAATGAAAACGAGGTGCACAAACTCTGTTGCAAACTTTGTTTTTGTTTGGTCTTTCTTACGCTTTTCGTTTCTAGATAACATGGTGCAGCAGGAAAGTCCTGGAGGGTTCACTAATAAATCATCCCTTCAAACAAACTGCTCACCACTCCACTGGGGATTAGACTCATGCCCCTGTGGCAATGTGCAGATAGGAGCTGGATGCACTCATCAATGCGCTATTGTGCAGCGTTGGCACTTGATAATTAGTGCACGGTTTTGTGCACCATGCAGATAGACTGTGAGAGTAGTGGTGCATGTATTTTGGATGTCCCAGCAGGCGATAATGTAACGTACGATAATGACAGCATGTGAAATTGCAAAGGATAAGTTGTTCTTGAGAAAATGGCAGTGCCTACTTTGGGATCCTGCTGTCGCTGTAAACGAGCTCACAGCCACAGGAATCAATGAAGCCTGCCAGATATAAATCTATATTTTTATTTCATTTCTTGCCTGCTTGGTCGTAAGAATTACTGACGGCAACCATTAGTGTTACAGCCTTTCTTGCTTATGCTAAGTGTGACACAGAAGTAACGCTGCTGGTATTGTGCTGTGGCATTCAAAAAGCGGGTAGCATTGGAATGATTGCCATGACATTATGGAGAGTACAGTAGAACGTCGCTGATACGTTCCCGCTTAATACGATTACCCGGCTCCTACGTTCGCAATCGCGAAAAATAAACTTAACCACATAGAGGAATGTGTTAATACAACGCGAACTACTAAGCGGCAAAAACAGGCAAACGCGGCGCGCTGCGCGCGCTGCGCTACGACTTGCCGAGATCGTAGCGGAGGTGGTGGCGGACGAGGCGCCTGAAGACGGTGGCGAGAACGAAGGCTTGCGCCCACCGGCTACCTTCGCCGAAGCCCTTGCTGCCCTGGAAGCCTTACAAAGCTTCTTTCGCACGAAAGACAACGAAAATGCGGACAAGGGTCTGCAATGTGTGCAAAAGGAGTTGTTCCTGTCCAAGGGTGTGACGCACCAGCAGAAAATACAGCCGAATCTCGATAATTTGAACTCGAAGGGGCCCGAAAATTTGTTCGAATTAAAAGAAGGAATTATTTTTGACATATTTGTGCACCATAGCGCTACGTACGAATGGTGCGAGTCATGAAATATCGCGGCGCGCAAGCACATAGCGAGCGAGGGCCACGAAACTGCCCACAGCCGGACCAACGCTCGCATCCCGATAGCGCCTCTTCTCTTCTGTCATATGTAAGAGGCCGCCTGCGGCGCGAAAAAGAAGAGCACGTGAAGCATAGTGTTCGGAACGGCACGAGCTCTCGAGGCGCGGGAGCCGAGGCGTAATCGGGGGATGAACGGCGCTGTCGGTGGATTATCGACGTGGCTCCGGGCCAGGAAGGTCGCATCGCCAGCTCCGCTCTGGCGACGGGAGACTTGGGGGTCTGGCTGAGTCCGTGACGTTGGCCGTCCAAGGTGTGGCCGTCGACCTCGGCAAGTTCGAGCGAGGCTCCTGGACTGGCTGCAGCCTCTCACGGCAGGACCGGGCACCCCAGAGAGGATCCCTCTTCCGCAGCAGACCGACACGTTCGATTCTCCACGGGACGCCACGTCGGCACTCGTGAAGAAGTTGCGACGCATCCCGACGCTAGGCCTATCCAGGTGGGCCTAAGCAACGCCGAGCGCCATCACTGAAGAATTACTGACGAGCTCATCACCGACAAAGTACTGGCGAGCTCACCACCGATAAAGAGGCGACGTGACGACTACAAGGCGACTACACCATCAACGAGAGCACCAACCGCTGGGGAAAAAGAGCCGACAAGCCGGAACACACGTTCAAAGACGGGTGCAGCAAGGTGACTCTTTGTAGCGTTTCAGGCGTGCGTCTCGGCGATAAGACAGGGTTGCCTTACTTTGAAGGATTAGCCGCCACAGACGAGTGTAGGCGCAGATTAGGATTTGTTTAGTGCATGAAGCTTCAAGTTGTTCTTGTATTTGTTCAATATGTTTTAGTGTGCTTGATTTTTCTTTTTTAGTTTGAGTCTCGAGTTTGCGTGCTATTAAAAAATCTGTTTGCTGTGTCGCCATCCGTCTTCCTTCTCCATCTCTTCTAACACCCGCACGCCCCTGAGATCGGTGACAAAAAACATCACATCTTCACAACCACAATCTCTCTCTCTCTCGCATCCAGATAACAGCAGTGAATGAAGCATCAGGGAGCGGGCAGTGCCGGCACAGTGACGCACGCGCGTGGAGACTGTCGAAGGTGAGGGAGGAGGGTGGCAGGGAAGCGCATTTGGCCTCGGCAACCCAGTCGCTTCGGTGGCTCCCTCTCCCTCTCAACTCTGTCGTAGCTCCCTCACCTTCGACTGTCTAGGTGCCGGCGCCACCACCGTGCTGGTGCCGCCACTACCGCCGGCCCGGCACCAGCTTAGCCCGCTTCCCAAAGTTTCGTTTTCTGCCGTTGAAGCGAGCGTTGGCCGGCGTGGGCAGTTTCGTTGGCCAGACTGGGCCTCCGCGTTGCTTCCCTCTGCGCCGCAGCCGCAGCATTGGCTGAGACGTCGGCACGTACACGCATGTACTGGCGCGACGCAGAAACGGTGACCTTACCATTTGAGAGAGCAAATTTCGCCGGGTATTTTTTTTCTTTCTTTGTTTCTCCGCACGGCGTTAAAGGGTCTCTCCTAAGCTTTTGCTTTATGGCGGTGTCGGAGCAATGCCAGTCGGAGGCCCCGCCACATGATTTGGCGTGCTGCTGAGAGCATTGTCAGTGCGCGGTGATGTTCGATTTAACCGTCGCAAATGCTTTTGTATTCGAATTACCGAGCGTTCTCGCCCATTGGAATACACATAACTTTGACGGGACCACAGCGTCAGTTCGAATTAACGAGATTCAACTGTAACTATGTTTTGCAAGAAATAAATGTTTTCTGCCCTTGCACCTCAATATGGGCTTATCAGCTTCAATTTTTACTGGATTCGGATCGTACGTTTTCCCGGATCGTACGTTTTTTTTTTTTTTTCGCGTATTTTTTGAAAACGTATGAACGAGGTTCTACTGTATATGGTTGCGCTACTTTCATTTCTCACTGCATCATATGCCATGGCCACAGAGCCACCACTGCATAGGTGGCCATGGTGTTCTGCTGCTGGGCACGAGGCTGTGGGTTTGATTCATGGTGTTGCGGTTGCATTCTAATGGGGAAGCAATGCAAAAAATGCTTGTGTGCCGATATTTTGGTGCACATTAAACAACACCTGGTGGATGAAAATAATTCGAAGCCCCCCACTAGAATATCTTAGTCAAACTGTGACTTCGAGCCATAAATTCCAGCCAATTATTGTCATGCATGTCCCCTAGCACCACCACAATTGTTTTTGAGGCTAGCAGAGATGCCTGCACTTGTTCATGAAGGGAGCAGGGCAATAAATAGACAGTGGGATACAACTTGTACAGCTGCTTGAGTTCAAAGAGAAGTTATCTAAAACTAGAAATAGCGAGCAGGTGTTGCCCAAAATTGTGTACAGTAGCCGACCGATTTTCCGGACTTCGCGGGGACTGAAAAATAGTCCGAAAAATCTAGCAGTCCGAAAAACCGAACAGTCCGAAAAACTCGCCTCCCCCCCCCCCCCCCCCCCCACCAAGAGAAAAAAATTATGAGGCTGAGAGCGGCTTAAGAAAAATGTCGCAGTTTTGCCCAAAAAGCGGGGCATCGATTGCGATAGCAAATTAATAGACAGCAATACGAAGTAAGGATGTTAGCTTTATCGGCCGTATAAAGTTGTAAATATGCGCTTACTAACTAAATAAGCACGGTGTCACGCGCGCACAGGTTACATGAACACATCTCGCTCGATGACCGCGGGCAAATTGACCTTCGCGCTGTCTATTCTCTCGCTTCAACGCGAACGTCGAAAAAAAGAGAAGAACAGCGCGTACGAAGCTACTGGCACTCGGCGCACGTCCTTTGTACCCATTGCAGATCGCTTTCAAGATACGGTGCCTGCGCGGCAGCAGCTGAACGCAACTTCCCACCGACTACGTCGCCTTTTCCCCGTGCCCCGCGAGCGAACGAAGTCTGCGCGCATCCGGCCGCCTTCCTCTCTCGCGTGCGCGAGGCAAGCTTTCACCCGTACACAGGGTACGGCGCAACCGGAAAAAAAAAAAAAAAAAACGGATTCCGCTTAAGTGATAATGACGATAGTGCTGAGCTGACCGAAAAAAAAAAAGCAAGTGCCGCTTTTTGGAACGTTTTGTTGGCCAAGGAAGAGTGGGCATGGTCTCGGAGACGGGAGGATAGCGTGTGTCTACCAATCTTGAAGGCTATACAGGGGGGGCACTGGAAGCCAAGCCCGGCCAAGCCAGCAGAAAATCCAACATGGCGGCCCCCAAGATCGGGTAGCGGGGCACGGAGCGTGCGATTCAGTCCGGAAAATCGAACATTGGCACCTAGATTCGTCCGAAAAATCGGTCGCGAAAATGCATTAGCTCCATGGGAATCCTGACGGTACATCTGTGAAGTCCGGAATATCCAACAAGTCCGAATTTTTGGAGTCCGAAAAATCCGTCGGCTACTGTATTGCAACCGTTTTGCTAGCATGTGAAGTGTGCAATGGAAGAAACATCATAGTTCAGCCACAGAACATCAATTTCATAACCTTCCGCTCGTAACTTTCCTCAAGCATGTATGTTACATAATACAGCATGCATATAATAAATGCTCTAATGGTGCTGCAGTAAGCCACCAACTGCACAGCAAGTATAAAGTGGCTTCAAGAGCAAGAATCTGGTGACTATCTCACCTGATACCATTTACGCAGTCGTCATGAGCCTTGAAGAAAAGGCCTGGTTTCTTGAGGGGCTCACAGTCCTCAAGCTCTAACGGCTCAACTTTAAGATCCCAAGCAGTGACGATGCCATTACTGTTCCCTGAAATAAGGTAGTTTCCGCACCTGAAAATTCAGAGGAAAGCAAGACCATGACCACCTTTGAAGCCAACCTCCCTTTTGTGGCTGGAACTTCGGCCAACACAAAAGCAATGCGACTTGTAGTGAGTAACAGAATACGGAATGTGGAAGAACAATGCCAACAGGGCTCATATCCAGCACATCCCATTTTGTTTTTCATTCTTCTTTTCCCATCATGCGTCAGGCCAAGTGACCAATCCAAGATTTAAGAGCCTTGTAGTGGTGGCTGAGCTATGTCTGGGCTAATTACAAAGGCCAAGAAGAATAAAAAACGATGAAATGGAATGCTTAAAAATATGTCCCCTGGTAAAGTCATCTAAACATTCCGCAATCCAAAAAATAGCATGCTTTCATTTTCGCCTTCACTGTGAAGAATGCCCCCATCTTCAGACACAGTAAACCCAACTTTTATGACACAGAACATGAAGCAGTCCTAATTCAGGTCAATGTACAAGCAATGGCTGTGTTCACTCTATGTTGCACCACTTTATTATATTACCTTCATTTTGCATGCCCTAATGATGTACTCACAGTGCAACTACAATTATAGATTCAAGGGGCCCTGAACCGCTCTTTATCGAAGCCGAGAAATGCATTTGGAGTTAAAACAGAGTATTTTAGGAATACTGTGCCACAAAAAAGTAATTAAATGCGTACAGCAGAAGTGGAGTTGTTGGCAAGCAAAGGTTGCTATTATCCCCTTTGCGGTGCTCCCGCTTCTTCAATGCCTTGCACTGCAAAGGCATCGGCGGAGCAGGGCGTGCCCACAACGCACTGCCTACTGAATGACACTGTGGCGCGCAGTTCAAGCTTTGAGATTTTGAGTATTCACGTAGATGCCACTATTTCCGATTTTGGCACCTATGATGCGCCAAACACGGTTGTCCTCAAAAGAGCCTCAGTGCGCACAGCGAGCGGACTCAACGCAGCACCCAGCGGTGGCCATGGTATCTATGCTACGAAGCAGACCGCAGCTGCATGCCACTGAAGTGCATTTGCACAGCATTTGCTTTGTGCACGACAGGGCTTGAGTGCACACTTGCGCTCATGTGCTTCAGTCTGGCCGTGCTATGTGGTGCAGACCGGCTTTTCTTTGCACCAGCTTGATCGACAGATAGCGCCACATCTAACTTGCGCATTTTGAAGCGCTATCAACAGCTCAATACGAAGTGAAATCTGCCAAGGCACCAAGTCAGGAGCAACCAGGGGTGAGCGTGAGCTGGCAAGCGTGCGTGTGGTCTGACCTTAAGTTTCACGAGATTCCAGGCTAGATGAGTGTTCAAAACTAGTTGAAATTAGTGAGACCCGACGACTGCGACACCCATAAGCAGGGTGGCCAAAGTTTAATTCTTACGTGGGCGGCCGTGGCCGAGTATGAGCAGACAAAAGTTGGCTTTTTCTGGAAATACATAATTCGTATCGAAATTCAAATGCAGATTTTCACTTACTTCAGCCTGCTTATTAAATTGTGTCAATATATACACAGTAACAGTAGGAAGAAGGGCACTGATCCAAACACCCCCCTTGATTGATGTCAGCTACAGTAGAACCCCGCTGATGCGTTTTTCATGGGACCGTAAAAAAATAAAAAAATAAATAAAATAAAAGAAAGAAAGAACGTAAGAGCCGGGAAACGCAATAGCCGAGAAATCAGGAAAATTGTGAAATGAGAGTAGTGGTGAACTGCACACAATTTTATTTTAATTCATACATTTCAAAAAAAAAAGTCGCAGTTTCGCCCGAAAGCCGAAGCATCAATTGCGATAGCAAATTAGTAGACAGTTATACAAAGTAAGGATAGTAGTTTTATCGTCCCTATAAACTTGTAAACAAGCAAGGTGTCCAGCGCACACAGGCAAACATGAACACATCCCACTCCATGCGCCGCCGCGCAGTACGCAGTTGATGCCAAAGTACAACAACACCCGCTATCCCTCCCTCCCCCCTGTGCGTAGAGCGCGACGGAAGAAGGTGGGCTTCCTCCCCGCTTTTTTTTCTTGTGTGCACGAGATTTACCCGCGGTAGTCGGCTCCCCTCGCACATACAGCATACGTTGCGCGGCGACGGCATTATCGCCCTTGGACATACTACGGAAAACTAACGCGAAAAAGAAGTGGACGAGCAAGAAACGACGAACACGGGCACTGTTTGTCGTTTCTTGCTCATTCACGTCTTTTTCGCACTAGTTTTTTCTTAAGATGGAACTGCACCAACTGGCCCAGCTCTCAGTTTTGATGTTTATACGGAACATCTATGCGCCAAAACCAATTTTAGCGCCCCAATGCGTCATAGACACCATTTTTAGATAGCAAATACGGATCTCAAGGGCCATGCTTTTACTGGCAGAAACTGAAAATACGTCATAGGTGTCGCCCTGGGCACTTTGGGCGGCCAATCCCATTGTCAAGCGACATGAAAAGTCAACATGGGTACGGTTCCACCGGGTACGGTTCCACCGGTTCCACCGGGAACGGTTCCACCGTTGCGACGCAACAGCAGGGTTACCAATGCATTGGGTCCTATAGGAGCTATGCCGGGACCGGCCGAAAATGACATAACAGACAGGAAAACGAAGCACCCGGGAACGTACCAGCAGGGTTCTCTGTATTGGCCAATAGCAGCCACGCATGATAATCTGCTATATGACGAAATAAAGCAGCCAGAAAAGAGTGAGAAGGCTTCTGTTGAAAGTGTGTTTGAGAAAAAGGTGATTTCGTGCTCCGCTTGCAAGCTCCACGCGCCGTGCATGACTGCAAAATTACGCTGCTGTGAACATCTGTGACTGTGTTTTTTTACCGAGCCCGAGGGGCAGTTCAGGACTCCTTTGAAGTTTTATGTCATCTCCAAGATATAGCGTTTAGTATAATAAGGCTACACGCAAGAATATTTCAACAAAAAGACACAATAAAGTAACTTAAAAAGTAAAATTTTGAACAGGTAGTAAGGCCAAGCTAAGGCTCAAGTGTTTTCGCTTGAAATATATCACTGCACTAGCACTACATAAGCACTCCTTTCTGGCTAACCAAACTACTTCAACAGATAAAAAGTGCACAATCAGAAAACAAAAATCAGAAAACGAAAAAGAAGATGAAGTCTATCGCAATTGCATTACTTAACAGACAGAACAGAGCTCAATTCTGCCAGAACAACCCACCGGGAAAGCTCGAAGTACATGCGCTGGTGAGTCGTGACAGTCCTTTTCATGCAGTACAACACCTTGCCCAGATTACGCAGGTCCCAGCAGAGAATCTCTGTGTCCTGGAAAAGATAATGCTATTAGAAAATCAATAGTCAGAATAAAAATGTGATGACAAATTACGAGACGAAAGATGGAGAGGTTAAATTAAGCTGCTCCTGGTTTTCAACTGTACACTGTGAGGAGTAAAGGGGACAGAAAAAATTATGGCAGAACTCATCTCCCGATGACTGCCGATGGTAATGCGATTGCTAAGCATTCAAGCAGTAGTGACACACAGTATTTCTCAAGTGATGTTTATTTAACATCTGTAGGTGGTCAGTCTGAGATTTGCGCTGCTTCAGCTATAAGCAACATACTCCGGTGTCGTCACACTTTCCTATGGCACTTACTTGCCAATGTTACTGATGAGCATGGTGGCATGACAATGACTGTATGATGCCAACACAGTGACAATGATAGAATGTTGACAGATCAACAGAGGTGGTATGATGACGACGGCATGACGAAAATGAGATGATTCTCAACGATAACAAAACTGGGTCGGCGTAGAAGGCGTGACGACGATGGCATGATGAATCAGATCAAGAAGCTGGAATGACAACGATGGAACGGCCATGACGGCATGACAACCACGAGTACATAACTTGCAGCCCAAGCTAGTAGACAACTTGGGTCACGGGGCTGGCGTAAGAGGCTATATAGATAGATAGATTGGCTCAAAATGGCTGAAGTAGGCAAAGAACGCTAATCACATTAAAAAGATGTAGAAAGGAAAGAAAACGGAAAAGAACTTGGCAGTTTCACTAGCGAGGTATAGCGTTGTGCTCGAACTCCTTGTATAGTGTTCTAACTATGCGTAGGTGTGAAATGTTGGCATGACACAGCATTCACGGCAACTGCTGCTGGGCAAAATGAACAACGCCCCAGCAGCTACCAGGTGTCTCAAAATACTGGCATGCTGAGCACCGCCAGTGGTATTGCAGCATTCGCACCTCAATGGTGCATGAGATGTGACAGGCGGGAAACCGCCAGCTTTAGTCAGCACAAAGTGAAATATACCTGTTAGCTTGACGTTAACTGCTCCCACCAGAGCATACACACAGCAACCTAGCAGGAATGCTCGTGCGCTAATAATGTGTGCACGCACAACACTCATGCCAGCAGCGGAAAGCAGAACGTCTGCCTTGGCTCCACGACTGAGTTCACTGCACGGAATGCTGAGGGTGCGTACACTTTGCTTCATTGTTTTCACAGCAAAACACCTTCTGCGTCTCTGAAGACTATTCAATTTCCCACGTGTGAGCGGTGCATGTGCATGCGCAAGCATGCCACCGCTGCTGCCGCCAATGTATCCGTATAGACCCTTTTCACAGCTATCTCGTCGGCGCCGCCATGTTTGGTCACACGGTGACGCATCCATTGCTTGCCTCAGCTGCCTCCGTGTTTACAATGGATGTGCATGATGCCCCATGCGGCTAAGCAAACCTCTGTTTCGGCAGATATCGTAGACGGTGGCTTTGTTGACGACACGAAACTTTGGCCACAGCTTCAGAGGACATGTAAGCGCTTTTGGTACTCATTACGCCTTGTCTAAACAGCGCATGCAGAATACCACACGGTGCTTGTACAAAAAGCGAGGCTAAAAGTGTATTCCAAGCTGTCCAAATGTTTCACTTATGAATTAAATCAGGATCAGTGTGTTTTTCTCTTCATTCTTTATTCGGCAAACACTTTGAAGCAGAGGTTTGTAATGTTTCTGACTCTGTAACATTTCTCGATGCATTCACTACAGTGTAGACCACTTATAACGTGTCACTGGAGTCGTGAATATCTGCATTATAAGCGGTACCGCTCTATAACCAAAACCCACGATTTTATTGCAATAGCAATTATATGGACACTCCAGGCGCATTTCTAGCTGCCGTAGCCGTCGCCGCGAGGTTCCGTATAAAGTCCAAGGGTGATAAAATCGTCGCTGTATGCCGTATGTGCGACCAAAAGCGTGCGAGGGTGAGCCGGTGATCGCGTCTCAATCTCGCACATGCAAGGGAGGAAAGCGGGAAGGAAGTGCGCTGTCTTCCGTCGTGCGCAAGGCTTGGAGGGGGGGGGGGGGGGGAGGGCTGCATTTACTCTCAGCGCGCACGTTCGCCCGCAGGGGCCGCTGTGCTTGTTAATGTGCAGAGAGCCGCGGCGACAAACGTGCTTTCGAGCGCTCCCGCCATAACGTCATTCTACCCACACCTCATGAGGAATGCTGGGATGCGTGGCCGGTGCGGCTTGGTGCGCCGGGCGAAAAATATGAACGGAGCTATTCACGCGCCAGCAACTTCGGAACACGCCCGATGGTGCGAGACGCGCCGGTTGTTCGCCACCGTGGCGTCACGAAGCTCGACATGCGCACTCGAGTTACATTCGAGTATATCTGCGGCTTGAGGGGAGCGTTCGCCGTCTCAGTTGACTGCCAAACTTCCAGGCAGCCGCACTGTAACCGGTATTTTGTTTCCTGCAACTGCACTATAAGCGATACGTGTATACATGGAGTGCTATGGGGAAATTAATGGGAGTCTGAAAAGACCGTACTACATCTGGTCCTGCACTTTAAGCGGTTACGTTATAAGTGGTCTATACTGTATCTGGTTTATTTTCTGCCTAATCGCTGTGGGTGTGCTTGGTTGCGATAAATTTGTTCATGCTGCGCACAAGGCTTGGAACGCAGATGTTCTGTACTCTGTAATAGCTTGTAGCAAAGACATACTATCGCTAGTCGCTCACTTAATCCCTGTGGGCTGTCACGAAACGTACAGCTTCGAACATTCATGTGTAGTCCGTGTAGTCACCGTCACAAATGCTTCGGTCCATTGATTCAAGTGTGCCCTCATTCACTTATTCTTGATACGTTGGCAACATAGTGGGCGTAAGCTTGTGTGTAAGTTGGGGCAGATGTGTGGAGATAAAGTGCGAGAAACTTACTATGCCAGGAAGCGGCACTACTTCCTTTGTCATAATGAGCAGTATTCAGTGTTGCGAATGTTCTGGGGCTGAAGTCCTTTCTTTCAAGGTTAGCAATACAACGGTGGTGGAAGACAATGTTTTTATCCCCGAAAAATGCCGCGCATCATGAAAGGCCGGCAACACAGGCAGCCCTGAAGTAGCAGTGGTCTGTGAACTTGGCCACACAGGTTCATTCCATTCCTTAAGATGCCAGTCACTATTTTTACAGCCAACCATTGCACACGTGTTCCCTCTACCATTGCACATTTTGCAGCATGAATGGAGCACAGTGCATTATTGAACACCCAGTTGCATTTCTGACAGCTGATTGCACAGTAGCAGTGCAGACGTGGTAATAGTTTCGTATTCCTGCGCTTTCGCTGAGGCAACGTGCGGCGAGCCACTGAAAGCACCATTTCGTTCCTCTAGAGAGCAAACTGCTCTGCAAAAAGGGTCTATTATTGCTGTCACAATGAAACCAATATGTGTGCACACATACACACAAGAGCATTTATTGTGCTTTCAAGGAAGGTTGCACAATCCAAGTGTCTTTAAAGGGACACTAAAGAGAAACATTAAAACAGTTTGCATTGATAATGTATTCTTTCAAACTATTACCTTGTGGTAACAGTTTTATTACTAGAAGAGGAAATGAAGGCCACGCTTCCATTCTTTTAATTTCACACTAAAAAGTAAGTGCCAGTATGTCAGTGTGATGTCACATATTTCAAGGTATTATCTCGTATTCGGGTCATTGTAGTTCAGTAAGAAAGCTCAAAACCTTTTTGATTTCAATTTCTTGCTCTTTCATCACATTATGTAGTTCATCTCATGAATACAAAGTTAAATAGGCCTCAGCAGATGCAGTCAAAATCCATGATATCATGGGAAGCTGAAGTGGGAACTTTAAGGCAGCATCGCCGCCTGTCTTTTGTGTCTTTTCTTGTTTATCATGCCTCTTTTCTCATAGAAAGGGTGGCTTTTTTGGTTATTGAAAAGTGTAATTTACTAACACAGGTAAAATAATTATTCTCTTTAATGTCGCTTTAACCCTTTAAGGATGATAAAAAATATTAAAGAAAACTAGCAAAAATATTGAATTCTTTTTGTGTGTGCAAAGCAATTCTGTTGATTATACAGTAGAATCTCATTAATTCAAGCTCCAAAGGGACCAGAAATTTATTCGAATAAAATGGAGCTCGAACTACGGAGAGCCCCTTTTTAAATGCAGTGCCCAATCAATTATACAGTACAGTGTACAAAACCAAAACTATCACTGGGCTCTCAATGAAAAAGCCTGATCTTTCCTCCATCAGCTCGCGACGACATGTGCCGGGAGAAGCATAGCTTCCGTATTAAGTCCAAATGCGATATCATCATGCCTCGCGCGTCTGTTTGCTGTAGGTGAGAGGAACAACTTGTTAGAGTGAGCTGAGAAGGATGGTGGCTTGATGACACTATCCTCCTGCATGCCTAATGTTGAAGATGATGTGGCCAAGCGCAACCTAGGAGGGGGGTGTAGGCAAGTGTGTGGTATTGCGATCAAGTGTGCGCTAGGAGAGAGGGGAGGGGGGAAGGTGCATAGGTGAGCGTGCTGTGGGCTCATTCCTACTCCTTCTAAAGCAGATGGGAAAGGAGGGCGCACACCACTCTGCTTGCTCTGGTTCGGTCTTGGCTTCCCACACGCCTCTATCTTTGTCATTTTTACAGCTTGCGATATTATGGCAGCTAGCGACACACTGAAACAATGCCTTTGGCTCAGGTTTGTCTTAAAAGCGGTCCATGGGATTGACAAATTTGGTTCTTGGTGCCCGTTGCACGGTTTTTGAACATTTTAGGGAATTCGAGGGAGTTTTTTTCTATTCAAATGCACTGGTCTTTGCTGGGACCAACAAAGCAGTTACAATTATCCATCAATTGGAATGAAAAACTTTTGAATTATTGGGATTTCACTGTATAAAGCAAGACCACGTGAAAAGTTCGTGTTAGTAAGATAAAATTTATACAAAAAAAAACAAGAAAAAAGGAAAAAGTAAAAAACATTTTACACTGCAATGAAAGTTGGCTTCGCTGCATGTTTTGGTTGCATGTTCAAAACTTCAGTCTTACAACAGGCTCCTTGAGCCATGTGGTTTTGTTTACTAGTACAGAGCAATGAACAAGCTCAAATCGTCTTCAGGGCTGCATGAAAGACAAGACCCCGCTGGATGAGTTGGGCTCATCGTTCAGTCTTTTTTGTAAGTACGCCCTTGATAAGATCAGCTTGTCTTCCGTATGAAAAGGGTTACGCTCTATTCTCGTTTGCAAAATAGCAGTCGAAATGGCTTACGAACACCAAGACGAGTTAAGCAAGCTGAAAAAACATGCCTTTCTGCCCCCGCTGTACAGCAGCTGTCCGTCAGGCGAGAAGTTCAAATGAGTCACACCTCCATGGTGGCCAGACAAGATGAACTGCAGGGCCCCATCAGATTCACTGTAGACAGCCACTAAGGAAAACAATTAAGATGGCAGTTATCCACAATACAATGAACACATAATCTTCTTCTTCTTTCTGGGGTTTTACGTGCCAGAACCAGTTCTGATTATGAGGCACGCCGTAGTGGAGGGCTCCGGATTAATTTTGACCACCTGGGGTTCTTTAGCGTGCACTACAACGCAAGCACACGGGCGTTTTTGCATTTCGCCTCCATCGAAATGAACACATAATAAGACTGCACACATGGACAAAGCAGATGCAGTTTGTCAAAGAAGCAAATGCTCCAGTGTGGTAAAGCCACATCGTCGCACCTAAAACGACACAACGAAAAATATGAGAAAGAGCAGCCCTGTTTAGCTAACACTGAGTTAGAGTACACATACAGGCTTAGCCAAACAAGTTGTTTTGGAAAATTTGCTAAATCTGCAAGGTGATCAATTTTAATTCCAGTTACTTATAGTGCTTCCCAGCCCAGTGTTGCACTAGCTCAGAGCCACTTGCAAAAACACCACAGTTTTTATTGACAAATGGAGGTTCCTCGTCCTAAACGTCTTCCAATTTCTCAGGTAGTCCTGAGTTAGCTACCAGATCACGTACACACAATTGTGTGATCTGAATTCCAATTTTATTTCAACAAGTTTCCCAGACATTGAAAAGCCCAGGCAGGTGCCACGCTGCTGGCAGCTACAGCCATGTGGCCACAGCTGTCAAGGAAATGCTACCATATGACATGGAGCCATCTGCATATGAGATGAAATGCTTAACATGAGTTCTACTAGGTGATCTGCTAGGTGAGCATTTGTTTCAGATCAACACACCCTAGGGCATATCTCTTATTCCACTAGTATAGCAGCGAATGAACCAGAAGTGCTATGGCACTTTGCGACACCTCTGTGAGCTGCACGTCAAAATGCTTACAGCGGTGCAGCATGGTGAAGTATGTTTTTCTAAGGAAAATTTGAATTTGAAAAATACAAGCATGATCTATGTGCTTGCTCGAGGATTTAAGTAAGTCTTTCAAAACAAGCAATGCAATTTACTACAGTATAAGAAGAGAAAAATTGATGTGCAATATGATCAACTTTTAAAGGGAACACCAAATTAGTTATTTATGAACAGTTTAACCAGCTATGCACAAAGCGCACTGCTAAGCGGCTACATGTGTTTTGCTGCTCTGCCCGGGATTGGGTTACAGATATGGTATCTTGAGTCTTTTGGTCGAAACAGGTGAGGATTGTTCCGATACTGTCACAAAGTGTGTGCACTCGTGTATCTCTTGACACGGCCCCATTGCTGTCACAGCTGCGGCACCACTTATGTGACGGTGGGGAGCTCTCCTATTGTTTCTTAACTCGCCTGGCCTGTTCACCATGTGAGTAGCTGGCGGCGCACAGTAAGGGAGTGAGTAGGGAAGGTCATTGCGAGAATCGGCACGGCGGCTTGGAAGCTGGCACAGTGTGGTGGTGCATCTGGGATTCAGCTAAAGATCTCCAGGCCAGCGTACTTGGCAAGTAGACCAAAACCCCAACGTGAGTCTGCAATCGTTTTCAGCAGCGAGGTACCAGCAGCCCGACACATCTCCAGATGGGAGTCGCGATGAGCATGCCACAGATGAGCCTATGTGTTCCAACCTGCTCCCAGATCTTTCCGTCATACTGTTTTTCATTAATCACGTGTAATCTTATGTTTAACTAATCATTGCATGTTCTTTTTTGTATATTCATTGACTGTAGTGTTTGTCGACTGTATAGTTGCATGCATTTCTTTGTATTTCGCATCACTCATAAATTTCCATGTGGTGTGCATTGTTGTACATGCCCCATGAGAGTGCCTGAGTTGTTTGTTGCCCGCACACCTCCAGCAAAGCTTCTCGCATTTGTGCGATTTCTATTCATTAAACCCCTTTGTGCCTTGTGGTTCAGAATCCAACGCCCCTCTATTGACAAATTTGTTGCACGTGGCTCACACAACCTTTCAGATGCTTCAAGACCTTCATGCTGCACTGAGTTTGACCTTCAGGTACAAATTTGTGTTGCACAATTAAACAGCAGTCAAAAAGCACGATCAATGTGACTGATTTTTGCTTCGTTCTTCTGCACATTTTGGGACAGAGCCAGGATAGGGTCTTGGTTTATCTTTCTTTTTCCACTCCAACACCTGCGACTCAGCTCAATGTTGTATTTATAAAACCTAGTTTCGTCACTCATGACGACCCTTTGCAAGCAGTTTCCAATCAATGCAACATTCTTTTCGTTGCAACTTTCTCTTGTTAGTCAGAAGCTTCGGCAACATCATGGTGCAAACCTTTTTAATCTACAATTGTTTGCCCAAAATTCGGTGAATGGACAACTTTCCCAAATCAAGTGTTTCTGATATTTTAACAATCAGTGAGCATAAGAGAATGCACACGATATAGGTTTTCATTTTTAAGCTAGGTGGAGAGGCGTCCTGGTCTTAGATTGTCCTTGAGGTCTTCACGGCCTTCCCAAAAATGCTGAACCCACTTTTCTTTAGGGCATCTTTTGCATAAACCTTTTGCAGCTATTAATGAATTTCTGAACCATTCCTGCACAATTTTGCAAGAAATTTGATATTTATCCTTTATTCTGTCTGTTCTTTGATCTCCATTTCGACAAAGGCTAAATAATAAAATTCTACCTTGTCATACAGCAGTCTGGCTTGGCTCATACCCGAGGTCAAATGGGTCCTTTCGGATGGAGAGAGTGGCGCTGCTACACCCTCTCCCACTATTTTGCAGACTCACTGTAAGAAATTTTGGGACAGACCTCGTACATGACAAAACTATCTGGTTGGAATGAAAGGCTTTATTTATGACTGACAAATTCTGTCGATGCATTGAATGGGCTGGGAGCAAGCTGCGGAAGTTTTACTGCAATTCTCTTCCAAACATCAGCTGTGCTGGCAGCTTTCCAGTTGCTGAGCACACATTCGAATGTTGATTAAAAAAAGATCTGATCACGTGCAGTGTAACATCACCACTAGGTTCATGTGATGAGGCTTGTTTCACCTCGTAGACAATGTGCTCCACTTGCCCATTTCTAGCTAGGTGATAAGGTGTGCTAGTCACTGAATGCATGCCATTTCACTGGCAAAATTCATTCAGCTCCAGAGACAGAAGTTGTGCTAGCCCCGCACAACCTCATGCCATTTGGTAAAGGCATCTACATTTACAAAGAATGTTGCCTTCAATTGGTTTTGCAACGTTTAAGTGGAGAATTTCCTAGGGCTGCGTTGGGTGTTCCTAATTCTGTTACAGCGCTTTTGGTTTTTCTTATATAGCTTATCTCAAAGCCAATGGAGCCAGTCATGCACAAAAGAGCTTAAGAGATGCTGAATCTTTCAGTTCTGACTTTTATAGATGGTCCATTTTAGCCGTTCACATTGACGTAAAAAAAATGGCAGCATGCTTGTTGAGCAAATTAGTCACATTTCTGTAACAGTGAAGTGGATGATTGTCATTTAGTGAGATGCCAAGTGACTGGAACCAGTTGCTGCGATGCACGCTGCAACTCTTTGAAATTTACTTTGATACTGTACCCAAAGCTGGGAGGCCTTCGGCTGACCATGGTCATAAGGCAATGTTGAGAGTGGGCGTATTGTTAGTCCAAGCATTTCTGAACATCTCTTCACTGATGAGCGAGTAGGTGGCTCCAAAATCAACCCTGAATGCAAGGCTTGTGCCTTCAACTTTTGAACAGACCATGAGCTTATGGCCTGATTGAGCGAGTGTCACAACATTCACACATTTTCCCTTTTTGCAGTTTTTTTGGAATGTCCGATGCTTCTGCTTTTCCACAGCATGCAGTTTGCAATGTGGAGAATGCTGCTAGTTAGAAGTTAGTCATGCTTCATTCTTTCCCCTTAGCTCTTAGGTGCCCGTTCCTGCGTTGAGTGTCGGCGTCCCTCAGCGTAGCCAAGTGAACAAGCACAGCCAAGGATGAAAGTGCGAACGCAGAGCACAGCGGGGGATGAAAGACGGCGATAGCGAAGAGAGAGCGAGTAGGAAAGCGGAGGAGGAGAGTATGACGAAAGGGTGAAGAGGAAAGCAGAATGCCACATGAGACTATGAGATGTCACCATAGTAACGTGCGCCGTAGTGTGCCAATGACATCATTACTAAAGCATGCGGCAACGTCTGGGTGAGCGCGTACACCGATACAATATATGAAAACAAAGTGCTGGAGTGTGCTTTGAACCCACCTCGCATGTGCTACTTCGCCTGTGCCGCCGCCGCTGCGCAAGCCACGCGTTCCCATGTTGACAGTTTCTTTCTGAACAATCAGCAATGCAACCGGTGGAAGCGCTTTGTCTGCCGCTGCTGCTAAACGAGCTGCCCGAGCAGAGGCTCAGCGCCGCCGCCAAGAGGACCCTGCCGTTCAGATTCAAATTCTCTGCCTCAATATATCACGAATTCAAAACACTTGAACAGCTGCATTCAAATTTTACTAGGGAGTATCGTAACCGTCAGTGAATTTTTCTTTAAGCAGACTTTGTCGATGTGGCCTATCTTTGAGCAGAAGCCCCTCCTCTCCGTGTGGTATGGGCAGTCCAGGCTGCTGTGTTCGGTGTTCGTCATAACAGAAGCAGAGCCATGTTGACAGTGTGTTTTGGGTGTTATACACAGATGAATTTGCTGCAGCCTTGTTGATTTCAAAGGTCTTGCCTCTGATGTGCTGCTGGTGGACATTTGCATTCTCTGCTCAGACTGTGGTGTCAACGGCGTTCAGGAAAGTCGAGGCTTTTTTTCAGCAAAGTCTCTGCTCAACATTGTTGTCTTGGAAGTCAGCAAATGAACTGGTTGCATCGCAGGATGTCAAGTAATAGCATCATTTGTGACGAAGGAGTAGAATTTGACTGTGTTTTGTCCAACTGCAACTGTTTTGGCACCGGTGTTGGAGTGCAAAATTTCACTTGGTTTTCAGATTTATTGGCAGTGCTATGAAAGCTCTTATAGACTTAACCGGGAGTTGGTCCCGACATTGTAAACGACATCAGTGGTAGAGTTGGGAGGGCTGTTTGTTAAAATGCTGCCAGAACAGGGAGGCTACACAGTAGAACCTCGCTGATCCATTTTTGTTTTTTTAAAGGGGGGAAAATACGATAAACAAGAGAAAAGCGCACTAACCAGAAAAACGTATGATCCGAAGACATTAAAGAAATTTCAGACACAACTGTAGTTGACATCTTCATAATGTTAAGCACTGCTTGAATTGTTGCAGCACAAGGCACACATTGTCGATCTTGTGGTTTTTGGCAAGACCCCGCCCCCCATCAGCTATTCAGCTACACATAAGTGTATTGCTCAGATGCTGTAAGTGTTTCAGTTGCTTGAGTGATTGGAGATTTGGATGCCTCATTGTCACTGCTTGGGTTTGGGTTATCAGTCACTTCAGTTGAGGGCTGCAACGGGCAAGCGTGGCACAGGAACCACAGCATATGTAACTAGAGAAAGTGGTGCCAGCTTGTGGTGTGACACATTGGAACTGGCTTTATCATAAGTTAAGCTTTCCCTTTAAAAATATACCACACTGTACACAAAGGAGGTGCATACCTGTCTTACAGTAGGAGCCAGCGGCATAGACACCAAGTGGGCTGAACGCAAAACAACTAATGATGCCAGGTTGACCCATCTTCTTCACTGCAAAGAGGCAGAGGTAACACCACACACACTAAACCAGAATGGTGAACAAGGAGCCAGTTAATCCTTTGAGGGTCAAAGATGTAAATATACAGTGTGGCAAACAAGTTCCAAAGGGTCGATGCCGTACAACACCATATGATTTACGACACCGTCGGTATGTTCGAAAAATGCACCAATTTTTCAACGCTCTGTTGCCCAGCAAGTGCTGCCACCCTGCAATACATTTCCATGCCACCATACAATAAATTTTCTTTTGATCCGTAGTCACTTCATTTTAATTCCACTCCTTCATTACACCGGCACGTCGATAACCGCTCACGCATTCACACGTGCGCGGCGGTTAGGTTTAGTTTCGTCTCGCGGGCTGTTTCCATTTGCACCGCTCGCAAAAACTGATGTCTATCTGGTTTCTAATCTCTCAAAGGGCCACTGCTAGATGCTCGCTTGCTTATTGCTCACAGGGGAGCGATTACATCTGCTCACGGGTGGATGCTGGTATATACAAATGATGCCACCGTATACGAACGATGCTGCCATGCCTGCATTTCTTGAAACTCACAAAATCTGATTGCCCCACGTTGGCGATGAGAAGAACAATTACTGCAAGTTGCTAATTCGCGTGGTTTTTCTGATGAGCGCACAACCATTGAGTTTTCTTGCATGCGCTCACAACACAGTTCAATTACACTATGGACATGAGTGCCAGTTGCTCTTCTGTGAGTTGAGTGGCGATTCCTTCAATGCGGACTACTGCCCAAGTGCCAAATTGGAATATATCCATTCCAGTGTGTGGACCTTTTTATTCTTATTATAGGTATTATGCAAGCACATCCGTATTGATGAATAAAGTATGCATGTTTACCTACTGAAAATATTTAAGCATGAAATGCTTTTAGTTCCCGCTGTCGGCAACCTTCAAGTGACCTTGAGCGAAAAGCTAGAGCTGTTATCCGGGCACTCAAACGAGATCATCCGGGCAACCAGTCAAGAGTTAGGAAAATGCTGTCTCTGGCACCCAACCCTTTGTACAGGACCGCATTACATACGCTAGATACTTCCCAAACAAGTTACAAAAAATATTGCTTCCAGTTTCTTCTGAATGTTTGTTCACAATAACACTGAAGCTTTAACTTCTAGTACGCCGAAATTTTATTTGTCATTTCCAATAGCGACGTTCAAAAGGCAGATAGAGAGGTTGCCTGTGCTCTTTTGAACGCCAGCGGTCCGTGAGTCATGAGCGGTCCGCAACAAGAAGAAAAAGTAGCGACAGACGCTGAGAGCGCTGCACTGTTGGAAGACTAAAAGCGGTTGAAGGAGGCGGCACCACAGGCAGCAAAAGATGCCATATGGTAGTCATTTCATGCTTACATCTACTCTCAATTACAGGAGAGTCAGCATTTTTATTTTTGTCACTTTATGGTCACTAAAAAAAATGCAATAAATTTTTCTCGAAATACAGCGCAGACAACTTATAACGTAACCGCTTTTAGCGCGGGACCGGTTATAGCGTGGGTTTTTTTGACCACCGATATATCTCACATAGAACTCAATGTATAGGCGGACCGTTCATTGCATAGGCGCGCGAAGCAGAATACCGGTTATAGCGCGGTTATTTTAAGTGCGCGACCATGAAATCGGTGCACGGAGCACGGCTTGCACGGTTGCCGGGCGCACAAAGGCGGAGGAGTAAGAGTGTGGGCACGCGCGTGGAGACCAGTGGCGAAAAGCAAAACAAAAAGTCGCAGTTTCCTCCGAAAGGCGAAGCAAATTTACTAGTAAGTATACAGAGTGTAGCGCCCACCAACGCCACAGCGGGGAGCGCTATGGTCGGCGCTGCAAAGAGAAGAAAAATAAAGAAGCGCAGCGCGTGCTCGGGGCGCAAGCTCGGCACGCGCAGGGTCGTTCTAAAAGCCAGCCACGCTGGTCGTCGCGGCCGTTGCTCGGCTCGCTGCCTTCGCCCTTCTGATCAGGGATGACGGCACGGCTCGTACAGCTGCCGTCACGTCCCTCCTATAAGAGTAAGGATAGTAGTTTTATCGCCTGCATAAACTTGGCCACATCCGCTTACTAACTGAATTAACAAGCATAGTGTCAGCGCACTCAAGCAAACATGAATAGGTCGCACTCAACGACCACAGACAAGCACAGTAAAAACGTAGGCGTGAGCAAACGCGGCAGGAGCAGTGACCGAAGGTTCGTGTGGTCTATCGCTTCAACGGTAACTGAGCGGCGAAAGCACAGTGCATACAAAGGTCAGAGCCGTGTGGAGATCGCTTTCAAGGTACGGTGCGCGCGGCAACCCTCAGCCGCCCAAAGTACGCAGTGGCTTGCAGAGAAAGCCGCGCCCCGTCCCTCCCGCGCTGCCTTCGCGCTTTCCTCCTTTTGTGTGGAAGATTAAGTCGCCAGTTTCCCTCGTGCCCGCTCGCAAGATACGCATTGAGTGCTGCAGCTAAACGTTGCCCCCCTTCCCTCCCTCCCATCCCCCAACGGCCTTCCGCACGACGAGAGTCGCCGCGTTCGCTATCCGCCGTACGTTCGCTCTCCGTGAAAGCACGCATCCCTAGCGCGCTTTCACTCACACATACAGCATACGGCATACAACAGCATACAGCATTGTTTTTTATTGTTTTTTTCAGGAGTGGGAACGTGGGCGCGCGTGTGGAGATTAGCGGCGAAAAGCGAACCAAAAAGGAAGAGATGGGCGGGAGACTGTGGAGGAAGGAGGGCACGTGTTTTCATTACTATAGCAGCATCTAGAGTGAACTGATAGCAGCGTCCAAGCAGGGCGCGCGGAGTGCGGGGGAGATTGGTGGCGCACTCCTTTTTTTTCGTTTTTTTTTTTTCAGGAATGGAAGCGTGGGCGTGAGCGTGGAGACCAGTCTCCCGACGAAAATAACAGCGTTCTTCTGCTGATGCCGCACTTATTAGGGGAACTTGGTTTCTGTGCTGTGGTGCGATTGCGTTGCATGTGTGTGTGGGTGAAATATGTAATAAATTGTGTTTGAAAGGTGGGTTGCCCGTTTGGCATAAGCAAAAGCTGAAAAAAGCATGCTTTGGTTATAACGTGGTACTGCTTATAGCGCAGATTTTTACAACTCCCGTGACTTACGTTATAAGCAGTCTACACTGCAGGTCACTCTGAAGGTTTTAAATCTGCAATAAAAAATAATGGACTCTGGGAGGTCGCATTTGGTTTGAGGTTCAAACAAATTTGAACCTCAAACGGTTAACAGGTGTTTTATCATACACTCCTAATCCACAAGGGCAAATGAATGCCGATGTAGAGCTTACTATTCTTTTCCTGCGAATTCAGGTAAATTTTGGTCTTCTCGAGATGTGTGCAAACTAAAGTGTAGAAATGCCATTTGTATTTTACTTTAAATCTTGCCAGGGCTGGTATTTTGTAGTGATGCCTTTCCGGTGCTAATGCCTTTTCGTGCTTATTGTGCTTTGTCAGTGGACAGAGCGACGGTCCGCTCGCGTTATCAACAGGACCAGCCGGCCGTGAGGGGTGGATGATAGGACTAGTATAGAATAAGTCATAAGGCATCGTTACAAAATACCAGCCCAGAATGCCTTGCTTGCACACTGTAGAAAAAAAATTAAATGCCACCAATGTATTTTGCAAGCAATTTTGGGGACAATTATCTCGAAAGTGGCAGTAGTCTCAAAACTCCTATTCCGTGGACACTAAAACAACCTCAATCCCAAAATTGTATCACATTCCCTCAAGTAATTATTTCGAAATCTAATCGGTGTTAACTTGCTACGGTCTTTGTGGCAATTATAGCACAATTTTCAGTGATTGAAAGCTATAAATCTGGTCCACCAAAATTTTTTCTGTTGAAATCACCCCCCCCCCCTTTTTTTTAATTAGAGGCAGTCACTGAAACACCCATTACATCAAATTGCAATTTTTTTTCTACTAAAATAGCTTCGGTAAAAACAAGCCCAAGGTCCATGACAATTGAATGAAGAATTTTCAAGGAAGCTGGAAAAAGCAACAAGCGTAAATCCTCTAATCATAAGCTAAATTTGGCCCCCTGCAACCTGGGGCACTTAAACATACGCCTAAATATAAGTACACAAGCCCCTTTACATTCTGCCACAATTGGAGTGTGGCCACCATGGTCAGGGGTCAAACCCAAGACCTTGTGCTCTGTAGCAGAATGCAACATTTTAATTCTTGCATGGAGTAGTAATAACTGGACAATACAGATAGAGAGCAGAACAAAACAACTTCAGTTTCTTTTTATAAACTGAACATTGACTATTTCCCAATAAACATCAACATATACATTCACTTTTTGAATCAATGTATCTGAAAGCAAAACATGCAGGCAGCTGAGGAGTCTTTCAGGGATTAGTTAAAGGTAATTTAAGCTTTCAAAGCTAAACGAGAGCAGCAACTCAAATGTGTAGCCTCCAACAATCTCAGTTCTGTTACCAATGTTTGGCAGGAGCACACAGAGGTCCTAAGCTCCATATTCATACATGCATCTTAACTTGAATCCCATGCTTGACTTGATTTATATGACGCCTGTCGTGAACGCGCCGAAGGAAACGCAATGAGTGCCCTCTGCACGTTCATGCCAGGCGTCATTTAGATCAAGTCAAGCATGGGATTCAAGTTAAGATGCATGTATGAATACGGAGGTAAGGCTCTGCATTAATATCAAAACAGTAAAAGGTTGCAAGTCACCATTTGTTGGACGCTCTTCGAAACATCTCCCCGGTCTGGCCACGTCGAATACTCGCACCATCTTGTCAAAGCCGCAGTACAGCCTCTCACCAAACATGTCAAATGCTATACTGTGCGCTGCCACGGGCTCATCCTGAAAACCAAAAAAAAGAAAAGTTAGTAAAGGTACTTTTACAAAATTATGGCAGATCCAACATACTTTTAGAGCGCAACTCTTAGACGGCCGTTCCTGCGGTGAGCGGCAGTGATGTCCCTTGTAAGTGAGCGAACGAGCTCAGCGAACGATGAAAGCGAATGCAGAGCGCAGTGAGAGAGGAAAGACGGCAATAGCGAAGAGAGCATGAGGAGGAAAGTGGAGGAGGAGGGTATGGCGAAAGCGTAAGAAAAGCCTGGTGCCGCACAAGACGGGCTTTGCGGTGACGATGGCTACGAGATGGCACCAGAGTTGCGCGCGTCGTCTGTATGGAAACAAAGCGCTGCATGAGCGAATGTGTGCCTGCGGTGGCTGCTGTAAATCACGTCCACACATCACCCAAGCACTGCCTCTAATGATCTCATAATCAGCGAGGCAGTCGCACCGCACTTCATTCCATTTGCAACATACCGCACAAGACAGATTGTCTGCGCCAGCCAATATATCGCGAAATGAAAACACATATAGAGCTGCGCTCAAATTTCACATTAGGGAGTATCGTAATCGTTGGTGAATCTTTTTGGAATCAACGTTAAGCAAGGCTTTCTTGATTCATTTTAGTTTATTGCTATGCAGACACATGTTGTGTGCAATTATATTTTATTTCGAACTTGTGTAATTGCTTACACTTTCTGCTTATATGTAAATGCAGAGGTTTACATGGCCTCATGGCGTGCAACGTGGATGCAGCAATGACTTGCAGACTTATGCAACTCTTCGCAAGTGGATAAGGACGCACTGTGAGCAGAAGTTTATATAGAGAAGAATGAAAAATAACAGTGCATGTTGAAGGCTTCAATTACTCTGACATCAATCAATCACCCCCACCACGCAACCATGAAGATCAGCTGCTGAATCTATCCAGCGAGATTGTCTTGCAAATATTCCTCGTGCTTTCTCTCATTGTGCCACAGCTGTGCGGGAGACCCCCTACGTATACATGGCGAGAAACTGATGCCAAACTAAAAGAGGCAGAGAAGCTAGGCTAATATGCTACACCTGAGCAACTGCAATGCAATAGGTGGCGTCATCAGGATCATCAGGATTGCACTGCCTGTAGGACTGGCCCGTGTTACAAACCACATCCAAACCCTTACGAGAACGCATAATTAGCAAAGGTGTAAGGACTGGCCCACTATGTCGCCACCTTAGATTACAACATCCAGGATCAGTCCAGTTTTGAGTACACCGTCTCCATGATCAGTCCAGTTTAGTATTACAACACAATTAAATTTTGTAACATACTAACACGCATGCATTGTTTATCTTTTTCTTGTGACCGTTTTTCGTTGGCTAACCACTGTCACAAAGTAAGCACTCGGTGCAAGTCACACCTTTGTGTATCGAACCATTCTCAAACGTTGTCGCTGATTTATAGCAAAAGAACCTTGCCTAATCAGAATGTGTACACAAAGCGAATAGTGGTGTACATTCTGGTATATATATGTGAGCACCAGAGATTACATTAGAATGTACGTTGAGTCCTGTACAAGTAGCCAACGCACTTGAGTCGTAGATCGGATTTCGACGTCCGACGACTGTGCTCGCCGCCATCATTGTGCTTTGTGTATTGCTTGCCTTGCTGGGCACAAGTTCGCCAATAAAGAGTTAACTTTTTAACTAGCAATATGGAAGTTCTATTCTTGACCATCGATACAATGTGATAGCATTGTATTGCAATATTGCACCGACTTTGGAATCGCCACAGTTTTGATTACAGGATTGGCCTAGTTTACCATTACACTGCCTCCCTGATTGGCCCACTCTACTCGTCAGGAAACCGATAGGAGAAGAGACAAGAAACCCGGAAGAGGGGGGGGGGGGGGGGCAAAAAAAGCTTCACTTAATAAGCAATAAGCTCTCGGTGATGTAGGAGCTAGTCATATCAGATCAAAAGCCAATGAGGAAATGCTACTACGTAAGAAAATTTTTGCTAACACAGACCCAGGTCTGCTTACCGGTGCTTTTGCACAATCATAAAAATGCATGTCGGTAATCGAGTGGCAAGCACAGCGCATGACCTGCTCCTGTGCATGGAGGTAGAGGTGAGCTACTGTCTGAAATCACGAGTAGAGTCAAAAGCTGCTTGTACTGAGCTTTTGTGGGTTAGGTACAAAACACTGAAAATGTCCTTTTCTTGCTTATACGTATTTCAACGTCATATGTTTAATAATGAGTGCACAAGAGATAGATGACAATTGGGGAGGTCCTTTGTGCTTGCCCAGTGCAAGTGGTTGTTCAGGAAAACCCATTCTTACCAGGTGATTATATGACCTGTAAGAGCACCGTAACTCGGCTGTGTATGCATCCCATAAGTGGACAGGATTTCTTGTACTTGTGCTTGCAAAGCTGCAAAACATTTCAGAAGAATTTCAGGAATACCTCGAAAAATAAACAAAACAAGACAATGGCACCTCAGATAACTTTTGCTCTGCAAAAGCTGCATCACTTGGAAAGGGAAACCTAATATAAAGTGGCTAGAAGTGAGTAGCTCCAAAATAGATCAGTCGTGGCAACCCCTCAGTGGAGTACAATTACATGACAGCCAATAGTGGGGGCGAGTTAATGCCAGTGCTTGACTTCAATGCTACTTTCTTGCTTAAAAAAGCATGTTTTATCAAAGCAGCATGTCTGCATGTTCTACCAATAATAGGTTACTCTAGCTAACATGATTTTTGAGTATAAATTTTCTTTAGCAGATGTAGACTTTGCAAAGTGAACACTTATGTTTCTCTGAAGATGGGCCAAGCTAGCATTCACAAGCAAGTCACTGGAAAATTCTGCTTCTGCATGTAGGAGAAGCACAAAAGCATGTGTTTTTGTTATGTTGGTGGTGGCAGTACATCAGTCTAGCTAGTGATGAAACTATCATCACTATGTAAAAAGCTCACGTGCTATATACATTTTTGTAACTGTCCCTAACTTACTCTGCATATGCACAACAATGTGCAATCCCCTTTCGTGATATCTTCCTTCTTTGTCTCAACTGTACAGCCCTTAGCGATTCAAATGTGATAATTGGACTGCACGGTGGCCAGCACTTCTTGCACCACCCGTGATCACTGGTAAGCCGTACACTGTCACAATGTGTCATTACGGCCCTCGCTTACCATAACATATCATATACCGTAACACATCAGCTTAGTGCCCCAGTGCCCATCAGTAGCACAAGAAGCACCGCAAGCCATGCGCTCCGAGTATAGTGTTTGAATAGCTGAGCACCATACTTCTTTAAGCAGCAGCATTTTTTCCCCTCAACGCACATTTGCATGCACAGGTATTTTCATTAGGAGGACCAAAATATCTTGCACCCCCCCACTTTTTTAAGTTTATTTTCGCCGTTCGTGGACATTCAACCAAAAGCGAAATGCCACCATGCAATATAATGTTTCTTTAATAATCGCTTATCACGCTGTTGTGCAATGTGTATTTTGCCCACAACTTACTTTCAACGAACTTCAACCGTGCTGCAGGCGCTATGATACAAGCTGCTGCAAAGAAACTATATTAGCTGCTCAAAACAAGGCAAAAATAACCATAGAAGGTGCTCGTGGTATATAGAACTAACGACTATGCATTCGATTTACACCCTCCCCTTGACAGGCTTGAAAAGGGCCACCTGGCCTCCCCCTGTGCACATCAAATGCACAGAGCTCTTTTGTGTCGCGTTAAGACATCTAAACTTGACTGCTGACATAACCAATTTAATTTGCATTTTTCTTTCTGTAGGTTGAGGAGTCACGTGCCTTGCAAGCTGCCTCTGTTTTTAGTACAGTTTTTACTAGAGACTAAAGTTATCATTTTTGCAGTGTTGCTTTTTTTTTTTTTTTTGCGGAGCTGTGTTTCCTGCTAAGTATTGTAAACCTTTGTCAAATGCTAGCTCACTGTGTGCTTTTCCTAGCACCTCTAGAGACTTGTTGGCTGTCTTCCTCTCTTCTCCCTCCCCACCTCTTAAATGTGATTCCTCTGTCTTCATTCCTTGCACCACTGGCAGCAAAATTTCAAAGCTCATGCTACTGTAGCTGTTTGGGAAATGTGTGAACTGATGCAGAAGGTTAAGCAAAGATCTCATGTAACACTGCATCACAGCTGCAGTTTTAAAAGTTTGTTGAACACTATTACAGCTGTTCATGTCCTTAAATTAAAAGTCACCCCTGCAATTTTTCATGAAGTGTTTGCCAT
This sequence comes from Dermacentor silvarum, assembly GCF_013339745.2. NCBI lineage: Eukaryota > Metazoa > Arthropoda > Arachnida > Ixodida > Ixodidae > Dermacentor > Dermacentor silvarum. Next base: position 137,779,553 of record NC_051155.1, read on the forward strand.
TTGAGACATTCCATAAGTGTCTCCAATATTGTAGGTGCTGCAGGCTCCCTTCGAGGTATGTTGGAAATCGTTTCATCATATCAGAAGTTAAGCTTAACATAAGTGTATTGTATATATGGGAAACCAAACAAACTTCACCAAACATTTGTCAGAAGACATTCCCCAAACAATATGGCTTATCAGAAAATCTGGCCTGAATTCCCATTAAAGGGTGTCTCCTGTAAACATCCAACAGGCCTTGATAACCTTGCAGTATTTGATGAGCACTGATACAGCAAGTGTGGTGCCAGTATATATAGAGCTTGCTCATAATGAATGCTGGCACATACCAACAAGTTGCCGGATCAGAGGAACTCATGCCAGGGAACCAAGCATAGTCATATATCAGGCCACTTTCACTGCACTTGAGCACAGGAACCTGGAAACACATTTCCAATCACCTAAAAAATTCCTGGCAGACAAATAAAAAAAAGCTCTACAACTATCATCCCAACTACTTTGGTCATGCAATTTAAGAATGAGCATTAAAGTGAGCTAGAAAGCTGTTGCAGTTGCACTGGCACCTGCATTGCTGTCAAGCATCTAAAAAGGTGAGTTGAAATCAACTACTGCATTTTGCTGAAACATCAGTCAAGTGTGTGCCGTCACTTGCTCAGGTGATAAAGGAGGGTCTCTGCACCCCAGCCAAGTGCTGGCCACCTCGTTATTGAGCAAGAAAGTATAATAATTAAAAAAAAAAACAAGACTGTTGGATTTTGGTTGAACCACAGTAAGTCTGGAGAGCCAATTAAAATGGTTCCTTTATCTCCTTATTGCATCCGAACATGCCACACAAAAGATGTTAGTGTAAGAAAACCATCTGAATTTCACACACATTCACAATGTGTAAACAGAGGCAATACTTTTGCATGTAGCTTTATGGTATGTTGAAAACAGTGTAGATAGAGACTTAGACAAAAGAAGCAGGTGAACTTAGAGGCATGGGTTAATATGTCACCATCTCTTCCACTTCATTCCAGTCAACCTGCTGTTGGCACAGGACCGCAGGAAGGTTGAAAATCCGCAGACAGCAATCGTCGCTGTTTGTTAAAATGCATGACCCATCAGGAGACCTCCATGAAGAAAAAGAGAAGAAAAAAAGCGACCAAGTGAAGCTTCACCACTTCTGTTCGGCTTACGCATAAGGAAGTATGAGAGAAGAAACGACAAGAAAAATATAAACTAAAATAGTTTACCATTTACAACCCCGTGTGATGGACTTAGCAAATGATTTCCACGCACCGCACACTTGAACGGGCTTTATGCAGTAGTTGAATGATGTTACAACTGTGTCGGTCAGACGGGTATTAACGTCATCTTCCGGGCTCTCACTCGTAAACAACTCGCAGTCCGAGTTATCAACAAGGTCCGTGGGAGCTGTCTCCTCCATCACCAAGGGTTCATCAGCCATGCTTCTGTTCATCAAGGACTTTCGTAACGAAGGGATTAATAATTGTCCACCTCTCGACGTACACGCACAAGATTTCCGCGCTTGTGCACTAGGGTATCCTCGGCATCTCGTAAAACTCGCGCTGCTCACTCGATACACTCACGAGCCTAATGAATTCGCTGCTGCAGCCAATCATCACATCCACACTTCTTCGGAAAGGACCGCCAAGTATTTTTTTACGAAGGTACACATCCAGCATGGCTAAACTTCAGCATGGCGTGTATCCTGACGCAAACTACCAAATTTCGAGCGTTTATACATTTTCATAACAGTTTACGCAAGAGCCGTGTTTCTTTCCAACTTTTTTTTTTTTTCACTTGCCCACTTACAACGCGTTTGGAGAGGGAAATAAAAAAAAAAAAGGATAACCTTGGATTATAAGATTTGGATCTACTTTGCGCAGCGCAGGCAAAACTTTGCTGTCGCTCACAGAATTCCCCAAATTTCCCTACATTCAATACGAAAGCGCTAGTCTAGGTACTTAGCACCTCAATCTCCCCCGTGCTCGCCCAGCCAGACCCAGCTTCTTGAACCGCGAAGCACCGCGACCGGAGAGCATTCGACGTAGTGCTTGCAAAGCAAAATCAAACAAATCGAAGCGGAGGATTGCTGCCGCCAGGCGCCGAGAGTAGAGTTTGCGCGTTTACCGGACTGCTGGGCGCCGTTGATAGCGCATTTACTGCTGTTGTGCGTCGCAACCCAATCCTTCCGATTCGTTGCTTCTATAATCCGTGTGCCGCACTGACAGCGGACATCATCGCAAGATGACGATCATCACGCAACCCTTGACGGAAAAGAAGCTGGCCAAGTCGCCGCAGGCCAAGCCTCTCGTTCAGCATGAGTCGGTGAGTTAGGCTTACGTAAAAAAAAAGGATATCGCCGCAGTTGCCACCTCGGTTGTCGATATGACTGGTTTTCGCTTCCGCTCTGGCCGAACAGACGGAGGAAGTGGGCGCGCGAGCACACTGGGTCGACTGCGCGTTATCCTCCCAAACGCGCGAAGCGTCAGCGGTAGCATTGCCCACGTCGTTTATGTAATGTTTGAAATGGTGTTTGTTTCGGACCAACTCAATTCGCTTGGTCGTTGTCGCAATGCATGGCGCGTCAAGCCAGTCGCCAACGTTTTTAGTAAGTTAACGTACTGTTGAGACTGCATCGAAAAGTAAAGGCAATGGCAGTTTCCTTTCGGAGTGGTTTCTGTTGGCTCGGATTCGCCTGCATTTTATACGTTTCTTTCTCTTTTACCACTTTCGAGCTCTTCTCTTTTCGTTCTTTCCGTCGATACCGTCAGCCTTTCAAAGCGTTACTGGCGTTACCAAAACAAAACGCTTATTTGGCCTTCCGCGGCACGGTATCGAGTTGTCCACTATGCCAGTGCGCGTGGTGCAGAGACGGTTTCCTGGAAACGAATGCGCTACTCCGGATACACCGGCGTGTTGATCAGCAAGAAGCGTCTGCGTAGTCTTGAACCCGGCACTTTTGGACTGTGGCCCAGCTGCCTCGGGCGCCGCTCTTTTGACACCACTTCATGTGCAGCGCTCCTGTGGCGAAAACAAGGATGCCTCAGAGGCTGCTGCCTCTTTCGTGAAGAATCACTTATTTTGAGAACAGGAGTTTCGCGCTGCTCTGCTGCTGTTCATGCCCGCAGTGCTCGCGCCACGGCCAAAATACCGATGTCGACAACGCACGGTCGCCGGCGTGTTGCGCCCTTGCCAAGAGGACATGCCGTACATGTACTTAAAGAAGCGCTTGCGATATGTCTTTTTTTTTTTTTTTTTTTTGCAACACTCCTCCGCATTGCAGATGAGGCTGCCGGCAACGTCTTCAGCTTTCAAGAGTACGTGCAGCGCGCCATATCACCGACTTGGCGCTCGAGCGTCGTGTATGTCGCGGTGAATGCATGCAGATGGTTCGTGTCGTTGAGGCGTACGAAAGGGCGGATCGCGTTCAAGTAAACGCTGTGCGGATAGTGTGATCGAGCGCTCAGGTGTCCCAAGCGCTTGCCTCAAATATCAGCCTTGGCACGCTTTCAGCTAGCTGCGCGAAGCGACCCTGCGACTAGTCCAATGCCTCCTTTCACTAGTCTTTCCAATGAGCAGTCGTTAGGTGTGTAATAAATTTCACAGTACAGCTGCTGCTGCAAGTGTCTCGTAATGTATACTGTACTGTAGGATATCTACTTGTGTTTCCGACCTTTGTCGCAAAATGATTGTATATTTCAGACGTTGCACTTTTGTTTTCCTCCTTGTTTAGGTAATATACTTACTCATTTGCAATCCTCTGACGTTACACTGAATAAAATTGTATAAAAGGATTGCTACAGCTGAGCAAGATGAAATAACTATATGTGATCTTTCGTGCTGTTTCTTAGAAGTCAGGAGAAATAACGAGTCTCTCCAACACAGTCTGTCTAGCAGTTTGCATAGCTGAATATAATCTTTGCTTATGTAAAATTGAGCTATGACAAACGTTTTTGCCATGTTGAGTTCCAGGAGGCCTTAACATATCCGTGAATAATCTGTTCACTTTATTGTCTTTCGTTTTCATCGTGCCTATTAATATTTCGTGGTATACGAGAGCTGTCACGTTGATTTGGAACGCATAAACTGCTGACATTAAGCAGTGGCTGCAAATGTTTTGCAAAGAAAAATTTGTTTTGAAACGGGACAGTCTTGTGCAAGGAATTGACGTGCTGCTTGGCCTGCTGGTTGAGTATGGGGATAAGCAGCCTATAAACAGAGGCAGTGTAGCGATGGGAGTATCAGTATGTTTGCCTGCCCCCCAGTTTTCACTTATGTACTTTACAGGAGGCATCTGCCAAAAAGAAAGCAGACTGGATCCTGTTTTCTATACAGCAGCAAACAGTGTCAGTGCCGAGTTTCAGTCAAACAAAATACAGCCAACACTTTGCAGTGAAGCAGCGTTTTCATTTTTCTTGTACTTTATTTATCTTGACCTTGTAAAAAAGTTGTCATTTGTAATATACTCCAGAAATTCATATTTTATTAATGTTTATGCGCTATTTGTTTATGTTTAAGCTGCATGCTTTACCCAAACTGTTGTGTGCTATGCACGGTAAGATATTTTGTCATGTGGGGCATCAAGAAATAAGTCACTGAGAAGAACGGCAGGTTTTAGGCAAGCTAAAGTTTTGCAATAAATATAAATAAGCATTAATCTTTCTTACGAGGTTTATGCTACCACGACAGCTGTAGTGTTGCGCTGCTGAGCTCGAGGTCGCGGGTTTGATCCCAGTTGCAGTAGCGACATTTCGATGGGTGCGAAATGCAAAATTGCTCATTTACTTAGATTCAGGTGCCCTGTTGAATAACTCCAGGTGGTCAAAATTATTCCAAAGTGACCTGCTACGGCATGCCTCGTACTCGGATCATGGTTTTGGCACTCAAAACCCAAGAATTTGAATTTGAACTACGTTTATGCTGCTTGAGAACAAGATTGCCCTGGGTACTGACACTTTAGCATAAACTGGGTGGATAGCTTGTATAGACAAAGGGCCTGAAGCCATCGAGAACATTGCTTTCTCCAAAAGTGCTTCTGTACCTAGAATATTAACATCTACAGAGGATTGATGACATCATTGTCACTTACGGTGTGGCCAAATAAGACTCTGAGCATTTTGGCACAGGTTTGATGTGAGCATAGCATTAGCGTTTTGAGTCTTGGATCTCTGCATTTGCTTTGTAGTGGTTTCTGTACTTGTTTTTAATAAAAGCCACAGCACAGGTGAAAAATCTGTGGCACTACCTTAATGTAGTGCTTGTACTTTAACTGGTTGAAGGGTAGTGACAAGTGCCGCCAACCTTTGTGTCATGCTCAGTTAACTAGATGAAGTGTAATTTCAATGTCATAAGAATGATCAATAATGAGCCACATTGCCTGACATGTTTGAAACCACTGTAAATTTGTGGTTGTTTGCTGAAGGAAAGCAGTCTTGAGTACGAAGGTGGGGATTAATTGCCAAGAGAATAATAGTTGCAACAAGCATCATGTTGCACCTTTTTGTTTTAAATCATATTTCTTGCAGTTATGCTCTTTTGTTGTCGGATGATATTTGATGAAATGTAGGACTACCATACTGCTCTTCCTTTTTGCAACTAATTCTGGCGAAGTGAAACATCAACTTGGCCTTTCTAGTTCTCAAATGCAATTGAGCTCCTATGACATAAAAAATTTAAATGAAGAACACATACAAAGTCTGTGTCGAAAGCTTTGGACATTTGGATATATCAAGTGGGTGCAGATGCCGAGAAATTGGGAAACTCTGTTGCATTTCAAATAATTCTCCTGAATCTAAGTGCAGCAAGACTGTTCTTTCACCAAAGGAAAGCTTCGTGGAACTTCTGATTTGTAATGCGGTATAGACCTGTTAGTAATTTTTTTATATTTTTTTTAAGGATGTCAATAGATTAAAATGGGTGACCTTTAAAGTAGATTTTAACTTAAGGCATAACACGTGTTGTGGAGCTAGCTCTACCATGGCATCTACATCTGGGTCAGAAACTTATCTTACATCTAGACCGATGCGTTGCCTTGATGGAACACCCCGCTGGGGTGGCTCAGTCAGCTAAGGCGTTGCGCTGCTGAGCACGAGAGCGCGGGATCGAATCCCGGCCGCCGCGGCCGCATTTCGATGGAGGCGAAATGCAAAAACGCTTGTGTGCTTGCGTTGTAGTGCACGTTAAAGAACCCCAGGTGGTCAAAATTAATCCGGAGCCCTCCACTACGGCGTGCCTCATAACCAGAACTGGTTTTGGCGCGTAAAACCCCAAAAAGAAAAAGATGCCTTGATGGAACAACCAGCCCTGCCTTCCCTGAGCTTCCGTTACATTCTTAATCGCTGTTGCTCTAAGGACTCTCATTAGCTCTGATTGGTATTAACCAATGATTTTATTTTGGAACTCGTGGCAGGTGACACTTGAGAGTGGTGATTTGGGAGAGTTGATTAGGGGACATAGCAAAATGGTTTTTGTTCTGACAGACTCGAACACAGAGAAGAGGTACAGGACACACGAAACGCTTTGTGTGTCCAACGCCTCTTTTCTCATCTGTCAGCGCAAAAACCATTTCACACTTTAAAACATTATAAAAATTTGTTGAATGCGCTTCGTCATCAAAAGAAAAGAAGAGGAGAAGGCTTTTTTTTTTTAAAGATTCCTTCTGCTTGTGCTCTTCAGCCTCCCTTGATGATAAATTTCCATTTGATGTTGCAAATGTGTAGTGTGTCTTTGTAAAAGGCTTCCAAAATTTTGTGCAGTGAAAGTTTTAATGAAAGAATAGTGAAGAGGTGCTACAGTCTCTGGACCGTTGCTCTACATGAAAGAGGAATAGAGAGAAGATAACTGACATATAGTGTTGTTTACAGGTTGTGTACACATTCCAATTGCTCACTTGTTTGTGATACCTATGCACTTTTGCTTAAGCAGACAAGATTCGGTCATATAAGGTGGTGATGTAGGGTAGAGTCAAGGTCACTCTGTTTTAAGCTAAGCAAGATATCTAGCAAATTTGCTGATACTTGACCTTGTAAATTTTGGCCTGGTAAGGAAACCTGCAGCAAAATTAATCAAGATATGTCTACACAAGTGAATGTAACACAGCAAGCAAAGATATACTAATGCAATTTGTAGTGTATCGTACATATGAGACGACTGCTAGAGGCCTGTAGGAGGTATATCTACATTCAATATGTTTATGATGGGATTCAGAAAGGTTGCATGCTTTCTATTGAGACTATGCATGGTGAAATATGTAAGGAACAATTGTATCCATAACCATGAATTTTCATTGTTTTTCACTATAAAAGCTTTCAGAGTGGGGCAGGTTTTTCAAGAGGAGAGGTGCATAGCACGTATTACGTGGCAGGGTCAGAAGCCAAACACTGCAGGAATCATTTGAATACTGATTTCATATTGGCAAATCCTTTACATAATTGTCTGGCAGTGCGTTTGATGCACTAGTCACAGAAATATGAGTGTGTGTGCGTGTGTGTGTTCATCAATGTTAGTCTGAACATTTGGGAATAATACTTACTGCTTCTTAGGTTTATTAGCTACACTTTGTGCTCAGATACTGTTGCTTTTGTACAATGCAGGGTAGATAGTAAAAGGACATAGTACAGTCAACCTACGTAGCCATTATGTTAGCTACTGACCTTGTGAGAATAGGTGCAGCCTTCATGGTTCAAGTGTCCGAGCTTGATATTTCTGGTAGAACCATTTGTTGCCTCTCTCTGGCAAGGCATCTAAAGTAATCTGATCTTGCTTTTAAAGAGCATTGCCTACAATACCGAAAGTTGAGATGTATTCTCACAATACCTTGTGCTTCCCTTTTTACTTGTGCAGAAAGGATTCAGGGTCGGTATGGAATTCATACTGTCTCTGTACATATAATGAAGGAGGAATGTGTGATAGTGAAAATGCATACAATGCTTCCTGCATTTCTGCCCCACTGACCTTCTTTTCGAACCGCTGTAGGGCAACGAAGGCGACGTGGAAGGAAGCCCTGTGATAGTGACGATGCGCGCCCGTCGCGTAAGCACGACCACAACACTGTGCGTCTTTTTCACTGCATTCCTGGTGCTGGCAACAGGCATCGTCGGTGGCGTGTACCTCTATCGCCAGTTCACACACTACAAGGTTTGTCAGCTTTGCTCCTTCTTCTTCTTCTTCTTCTTCTTCTTCTTATTATTATTATTATTATTATTACTATTATTATTATTAGGGGGATTTGCCACAATGCATATGTTGTAAAAAAATGAACAAAAAGGGGCATCAAATATATGCATGCAGCCCTGTGTCATGTAACTGAGTTAGCACATTTGTTCTCATTTGTTGTTCACCCTAGCCCGGACTATGTCTCAGTGTTAGGTTGTATGGTTGAACATGGTTGCAGATCGTATTTCAATGCTAGGTAGTTCATTTGCCCCCAAAAGGAGGTTAGTGTGAAACCAGTTCTGTGGTGTGAAATCTTAGCACGTGCGGTGTTGCAGTATATAAATTCCCTGCATAAATAACAGCACTGCCAACTCAGTACAGCATTTTAAAGCGACACTAAAGACCAACGCTCAGTTAGTCTGGTAAAGTAATTTTTCAAATATCGATTTCCATTTATTTTGTGGGAGACAGTCTTCATGTCTGTATCCTGCTACCCGAGGTACATCACAATAAACAAACGATGTCTACATTTTGACTGATATCACATTGCTTTAAGAAGAATTTAATAATTGAAGAAAAGCAAATGATTGCTTTGAGGTGCTTTGCTTGTAGTTGTCTTCAAGTATCTGCTTAACTGGATGTCACACTTGTTACTTCATTGCATTTACAAAATGACACGTCCCTTCTATTCCGAGGAGCACTGATTTGCTACCGAATCTTCAAGGGGCCTTGAACAACATTTCTTTGAAGCTTCAGAAACACCTTTGAACAAGTGCGGAACCTCTCAGGAATATATAAGCAAAATAATTTTTCAACAAGACCTAGTACAAGCGTGTAGATACTTCGAGCGCGGCACTATTTACCTTTTCCACTCACCTTCAATGTCCTCTGTTCCGAAGGAGTGGTGGAGCGCCGGTGGTGATAGAGTGGCGATACCCCGCCTACACTGTTACAGAGAGCTGGCTCATCGCGACGCTGTACAGCTGCCGCGGCATTTATGCTACGCAAATGCAGCTACGTGTGGTGAAGTGCAACTGTAAGTGCACAGCAGGGTTGGAGTGCATGCTCGCGTGCTCCAGCCTGGCCGTGCTACGTGGTGCAGACTAACTTTGTCCCGCACAGATAGTAAGCAAATGCATGCAGTCTTCACACTTGGTAGTGCTCAATACGAAGATCAATATGAAGCACGTCTAGTCGGAAGCGGCCAGCATTGGTACGCATCCCTTGTAGATGCTAACTGCTATTCACCGCGAGGCACAGCAGGGATAGCGTGCATTTGGTCTGCGCTTAAGTTTTGAGTAGTTTGAAGCTAATTCAGTGTTCCAGACTAATCGAAATTAGTGAGAGCCGGAGACTACTTGTATACCTGATAAGCAGTGTGGGCAAAGTTTCATTCCTACGTGGGCCGGCGCGGCCGAGCATGAGCAGACGAGGATTGGTTCGCACTTCATGATTGATGTCAGCTACTGTAGCAGCCGTGTATGGGAATCTGCTATATGACAAAATATGGCAACCCCAAAAAAGTGAGGAGGACGCTTTTGTTGAAAAGAGAATGTTTGAGAAAAAGGTGACTTAACGCTCTGCTTGTGAGGCCCACATGCCACGCACAAGTGCAAAATTTGCATGGCATGTTCACAGCAGCCTATGCTATCCGTGAAGTATGTTTTTTCACCTAGCTCAAGGGGTGGTTCAGTACCCGTTTAGAACACAATTGCTCACACTTTGTGCTTATCACAGAGTAAGGCAGTGAAATATGCCTGTGGTACCATTCACTGTGTGAGTGTTACAGTGGGGGAACGATGGTGATATCATTTCACACTTCAGCAGTTGCACCCCCAACAGCATCGACTCGTCTTGGCGACTGCATGCATGTCTAGAAATGTTGGTCCAGCAGTAGGTGTTGTACTACACATGACCCAAACTAGATTATCCATTTAGCCAATGTATTCTAAGTACACTGGTCGTGTGCCAATTTGGTCCACTTTCTTACTCTTACTTCTCTCCCTATTTCCTGTTTTGAAGTTTTCTATTTTTAAATTTCATGGGTTTACAGTTGCTCCCGATCATTCTTGTAGTCTTCATACTATGACGCATTTAGCGTCCCTCAAATTGAAAAAAAAAAAAAAAAAACATGAAATTCTCATGACCCTACTAGGTATTCTGCTAACTTTCTTTGCTTGACTCTGGGGTAACAAATATTTCTGCTTATGTGCCCCTATTTTACTAATAAACTCTGGTTATTTCTGTTGCTTTGATACTTATTGCCTACATAAACGAACCACCATGTATATCTTTCATCTGTGCAGTTGGTTAAATGAAGCAATTTGAAACAGTCAGGCATGCTTTTGTATAACAGAAATTGCACTATTCGATGTCAACTAGACTTGGGAGCCTGTTGGCTAGGCCGCTTTCTACCGAATGTAAGGCTCGCTGTTAGGTCTGGTTGGGTGTTCGTGCGTATGTATATGTATACCTTGAACATCAGTTGTGCTTTATTCTGAACTGGACGAATTGTCTCCATACTTCTGATAATGTGTTGTAAGCCAGATGGTTCTGTGACATGACGCAAAAACATGGTCAAAACAAGTGCAGAATTGATCAAGACTGGTTCAAAATAAAATAACATGATTCAGAATAATGTAAAAGAAAGGAATAATCAAGCATTAAGTGCATTAATTGGCAGAAACTCGTGAAAATCCTTTAATGTGATTTCATGTCGTCGTGGTCACATGCAAAAACAAGTTCTCAAAACAGGGTCAAAACAAGTGCAGAATTGATAAAAACTGGTTCAAAATAAACTAACATGATTCAGAATCATTTAAAAGATATGAATACTCATGAATTAATCGAATTAATTAACAGAAATTTGTTAAAATCACTTCTAACTATCACCAGCAAAGGCTTTGGCTCCATGTGCGTGGCAGTTTCCCACCAGTTGTACCTTGGCACAGGTATCAATCCATCATCCGTTTTGATACCTAAATTAATTTTCATTAATTAATTTAGGTATCAAAATGGATGATGGATTGCTAAACACAAGATAAACAAAGGATAAAACAAGATAAACACAAGGAAAACATCGGTGAATGACTGCTTCGCACTTCCCCAGCTTTCACGTTGAGTGGAACTGCATTACCGCCGAGTTTACCAAGGCCACTGTCCCGGACCGATACCTAATTTTTTTTTACCTGGCTCTACAGACACTGTGAAGGCTAGGCCAGTCTCAATCTTTCACTAATGGATTTCGGTGTTGCGTACGGCGGCTTGGGCACATGAAATTTCCGGCGGAGTTTGGCAACCACGGGGGCGCCGCGCCGCTGAGCCGAAATAGTTCTGTGTAAACAGTCTGCTGTATCAAGTGAACTCTCAATTGGCAGCTGTTTCCTCAGAGAAACGGGCTGTTGTATGGGATTGATAAAGTAATGAATCAACTGTGTCAGGTATTGTGACAATCACAGGCTTCATTCATAGACCCGAAGAGCAGCCAACGAATACTAGTGATGCTAACTTGGTGCTTTAGCGTCGTGTTACACTTGTATAGGGAGTGCAACATCATAATCATTGAGTGCTCGCAATCTTGCACACATTTTTTCATGCCTCAGTAAGGTGGCTGTCGGGATGCCTAGCAAACCCCACAATAACTCTCTTCCACAGGCTGCATTGCTGTCTCGTAGTAAGAGAAATTACGTGTTGTCATGGCTCCAGGTTGCCCCTTTGAGAGGCCTCCACCACAAGTAGTCAGCAAGACAGCCAACAGGTTCCAAGCTGAAAGCTTAAGAGGAAGCTTTAGCTCGGGGCCTCCTATCTAAATACATGGGAAAGCAGAAATAGTTCTTGGCAACCACAGCACCAAATTTTGATGAGGCTTTTTTTTTTATTTATTTAAAAGAAAAGGTTAAAATCTAGTTACTGTTGTTGCAAATTTTTGATACAGGTCGTCAATTTTCTGATAAAAATTGACAAAAATCTCACATTTTCAGAAAACAAAGCTTTCAAATTTACAACTCTAACTTAGCAATGAAAAATGATATAGCAATTCTGTAAATTGCACTTAATAGTACATCTGAAGTGGACAAAATTTGTATATTATACGTGGCTCTAAACTAGACCACTAATTTGAGACTAGAACTTTTGTAAAACCCTTGTAAACAATGTAACAAATTCAGTGTACGATATCAATTGACATATCAAATATGCTTTGGATGCTCTTATGAATTCAGTTTACAGTACTACGATATCTGTCCTAGGTGCAGAGCTACAAATTTGTAACCTTCGTGTGTCTGTTTTTTGTTTTTGTTTTTTCACTTGCCAATTTTGAAAATTTTATTAAAGAAATTCAGGCCCCAAATCGAAATTACGCTTCCAACAGTCACTAGAATTTAACTTTATCTCTCAAATGCAACACATTTCATTAAAATAGGCCCAGGGGTTTTCACAGAAAAACATTTCTACGTTTTACACGTATTTGAATAAGCGGCATTCAAGTTGGGCCCGAGATAAAGCTTCCGCTTAAGCAGGTCACCAAGGATAGATGGCATGAATGTGTTGTTTTCAACTAAATGAAAAAGTGAGTGTGCAGTGGCGTAGCCAGAAATATGTTTTTCAGGGAAGGGGGCAGGTCGCATACTAACAAAGAAATTTCATGAGGGGCCGGCACAGCAGGCATGACAGTTCTGTATGACAGTTCTTACGGGGCCTACGAAGCTTTGCAGGGCAGCCAAATTACACGTGTGGAAAATATATAGGCGTGTGCGAATATTTGAAACTTTCGAATAACGAATCGAATAATCACTATTTGTAAATGCGAATGTTTTTGTAATGTTTTTTCTAATATTTCAAAATGTCACTTGCGCCAAAAGAAACATAAAATTTGAGCAAAATTACAGTAAATTTCTGCCCTCGTGGGGATGGTGTAGACCTAAAACATGAGAACTTGCATAGTGGAGCAGGCTACGTCACTTGGGTAGCCATACTTTACATGCTGTACACAGTACAGTGATTATTTGCGCTCTCAAGAGAGCAAATAATCTGAAGAGGCTACTCATTTGCTCCTAATGCTTCATTTGTGCTTTAATAAGCAACACTTCATAATGTACTATGTAATGGTAGGAACTTGCTAATTTTAAGAAAACTGTGATGTGAACATCGTTTTATAATTGTGATAACGGCTATTTTTTATTCGAAAAGTATTCGATTCAGTCTCAAAAATCACTATTCGCACACCTCTAAAAAGATCCATTTATGAGTAGTACGTCCAACGTATGTGCGTATGTAAATGAGTAGTACGTCCAACGTATGTGCGTATGTGCATTAAGATGGCTAATTTTACTAGCATGGTCTGCATTGAAAGACTGTTACGGCCCATAGCAACTGCCTTATATTTGCTTCTTTTTCTACCGGTGCTAGAAAGTACCTAGGCACTAATATGTAGCTAGATGTACCTAAAAGTACCTAACAGTCCCTAGGGTTTTATAATGGTTCCTGTTATGGGTTCTTTCACCTCTCAGATGGATAGGTTGTCAAAACTAGCTGCCCTGTGCAACTTGTGTAGTTATTTTGAGCAGCTGCATGCGTGTTTGCAAAGTATTGCTTCAGTACTCATAAAATTCATAAAATACCAAGTTAAGAATTCCAGTTCAATAGTACTCTTCATAATTGTAAAACTAGCTTTTTCGTGAAGCAGTCTGTCATGCTAATGGCGACAGTCATTTTTGCAATCCGCACATATGAGCACATTTTGGCAAGATGAAGGCAACAGTCATTTTTGCAATCCGCATGTACTAGCACAGTTTGCATGTCGTGTCACAAGGAAGATGTAGGAGTGGCTCATGTGACGAAACCATGCACAAGTGACAAACCCCAACAATGCAGCTAGCATTTTGTCATCATTTAGATCATGACTGGTGCCGCCATTAGTTGGCCAAATTAGTGCAAGCCCACGGGTGAATTTGGAGAAGGGTCTAATTGGGGGGGGGGGGGTATTTTAATCCACCTAGGGTTCATTTCCGTCTCCCCCCCCCTCTTCTTTTTTTCAGGAGCTGTACCATGATGGCTCGTTTTTTTTACATGATCTGTCTTAATGGCATGTCTAGAACACAGAAATATAACTGCAAAGACTGCACTGGTCCCACCCCCTGAGAATGCCGGGACTTTAGCACTGATAGTACTAAGCATGCAAGGAGTCCTCCCCCACCCCCCTCTACTTTCTGTACATTTCATTATGAGGGTCCTCCCCTGGAAGCTGCCCTGGATTCGCCCCTGAAATAGTGCGGAAAGTCTGACTCAGTAAACGCTATGGAGGTATAGAATGTCTGCTGCTATGTGCGTTGCGATAAAAGAAGAGACCGTTTTCTCCCCATGCAGCAAGCCATTTAAAAAGTTGCAGGATACGTATGATAAAGTGGGCTTGTCATAAGCCAAAAATTGGTGATCGTTCTTAGCAAGCTGAGGTTGTTGGGATCCCATAAGGGGTTAAGCTAATAATGACTGTTACCATAAAGCTGAGGTATGTATTTTGTACTGTGAGCACTGTCGTAATAGTAAATGTGATCTCAAAGAAAGCTGCAGCAAGCAAAGGCAGCATCAAGGTGATGGGACCCAAAAGTGATGTGGACAAAATTATCATGTGTGTCCATCATGCACACGATGAGACTGTACTACAGTGAACTAGTAAGGCGCACTAACTGCATACTACATATATTGTTTCTAGCCAGTGGGAAAAAGAAAAAAGAATATTTTAAAAATAATTCAAACAGAACCTTGGTGCAACTGTTAGCAGTAAAAGGTGCTTCCTCATCTGGCTTCAAGCTATGCCTTAGCTTACTAATAAACAACAAGGTAATCATTCACAAGTTCATGGCAAAGAGCCATGAAAACAAGTTGTTGCGAAAGCGAAGTAGAGAACACCTACCCTTCTGATGATGGCAACGAAGCTCTGCATTTGTGGCCATTTATATATAAATATTTTTAGCCTTTGACAATAAAAAAATGCATAGCAATTACTATGTGCAAAGGTATAACAGAGGTGCAAGACCACAGTGCAAGCAGTTTGTGCGAGGTAGCTTATTGTAATTTAAATTATGGTGGTTTATGCTGATAGTAATGGAAAGTGATCTTAAATTTTTGTCTGGCTCTTAGTGCTTTCAGCGCACACTGACTTGGCTTAAGTGAGGCTGCTTCCTTGTGTTAAGTACTACTGTGTAGCTTTGAGGCTTAGCATAATAAATAACTTGCCATTTAAATAGAATAGTTAGTATGGCATTAGTTCATGAATAAAATATCGGATATGTGAAAGTAACTAAATATGGCAAGATGCTATGACTATTGTGTGGTGATATTAGAATATAAGCCACTATGTTGCTAATATCAGTCCATCTGCTTGGAACAGCTATGTGGGCAGGTTGGTTAAGCATCGAGAATAATGTATGCACAAATAGGCAACCACAATAAGAGTACAAATCTACTTGTCAGGGTCTTAAAGAACATGCTTCTGTCAAAGTACTAAAATGAACCACACAAAGGAAATGTTTGCTGCCATTGGCAAAGTGATATCAATCAAGTGGCAATGAGTATGTTGTGACTGAAACTGAACTGTAAACAGTTATAGAAACTGAAACAAACTTTAGGTAAAAGTAACCCTTGAGTGTGTGTTTTGTTAAAGGGACCCTGAACCACCCCACTTGGGCTTGGGGAAAAAACAGTCCGTGAATAGCATACGCTGCTGTGAACATCTCAGCCAAATTTTGCACTCATGCACTGAATGTGGATTTCTCAAGTGGAGCGCGAAGTCACCTTTCTCTCAAATGCTCTTTTTAGCAGAAGCCTACTCCTCACTCTTTTCTGGGCGCTTTATTTCGTAATACAGCAGATTGCCATATGCGGCTGCTATTGGCCAATAGTTGACAACAATCGAGAAGGGTGTTTCGATCTGTTTGGATCGGTGTGCTTCTTCATGCTGTTATTTTGTGTCATACTGTTACTTTGTATATTTATTGACAAAGTTTAATAAACAGGCTGAAGTAAGCGAAAATCTGCTTTCTAATTTTGATAATAATTACGTACTTCCGGAAGAAGCCGACTATAGCCTGCTCCTGCTCGGCCACGGCTGTCCACATAGGAATTAAACTTTGACCACCCTGCTTATCAGTGTCGTGGCCATCGGGTCTCACTAATTTCTACTAGTTTTGAACACTCAACTAGCCTCGAACCACAAGCATCCATGTCAGACCCCATGCACGCTTGCTCACTACTGCCCTCTCCTGGTTAGACGCCTTGGCAGGCTTCACTTCGTATTGAGCGTGATAGTACTTCAAAATGCACAAGTTGGATGTGGCTACTCTCTGTCGATCAAGCTGGTGCAGGATAAAGCCGGTCCGCACCATGTTGCATGGTTAGATTGGAGCATGTGAGCGTAAGCAAAGCAAACGCTGCACATACGTACTACAGTTGCATGTAGCTGCGGTCTGCAACATAGCGTAGATACCACGGCCGCCGCGGGTGCCGTGACGTGTCCGCTGCCTGAATGCACTGTGGCTCGCTGAGAACAACCGCATTTGGCTACGTTTGGCGCATCGTAGGCACCAAAATCGGAAGTAGTGGCGTGTACATGAACTTCTAAAATCAAATTTGAACTGCGTGTCACAGTGGCGTTCAGTAGGTGGAACGTTGTAAGCACGCCCCACTTCGCTGTAGCCTTCGCAGTGCAAGGCATTGAAGAAGGAACGGGAGCACAGTGAACAGGATCATACACGACCATTGATTGCCAATAACTCCGCCGCTTCTGAACGCATTGAAATTCTTTTTGCGGCAAAGTCTGAAAAAGCTTAATTTAACTTCAAATTGCATTTCTCGGTTTTGATAAATAGTGGTTCAGGGCACCTTTGACTAATGTGTCATTAATCATATATTTTCCTTTTGTGGTAAATTGATTTGAGACGAATAGGGGTTGTGATAATTCACACGAGTCGTTTTCATTCAGAAGTCTGAGAATTCAGCAGAGAAAGAAGTCCAACAGGCAAGACAAGGCATTCATAAGCGTTCTCATAACTTGATCATATATTTCCAACTAGTACATTCCTTCACTGTGTTGCATTTCCTATGCCTAAAATCTTGTGTTTGCACATGCCCAACAGCGATATTTATGTGATAAGCATATTAAATTTGCTTTTCTTTTCTTTTAAACTCTCACTTTCCTCTTGGTTATGCAGGTCCGCCACTTCCGCGGATGGTGTGGTGTGCCATATGTGTCAGACTCCAAGATGCCACCAGTGATGTCAGGCTCGGATTTCTTGCGCCAGAGCTCAAATGGTGCTTACGGTTCATCACCAGAAGTTGCCAACTCCATTGTAGACCCTGTTAGGGACAACAACATTTTTCAGGTAAGGTTCTGGGCCTCTCTTCATGCAGTTATGAATGTGTATCCTCTTGCCAGAAAAGTGAAAACCAGCCCGTCATTGTGTTGAACAGCTGGCTGGCCTTTACATTTTTGCAGTAGAGAGTGTTTAGTAGTTATCACTTGTAAAGACTATCAAAAGTAAAGTGCAGCAAACTTTTGCATCACACAAAACATATTTGTATGATACTGCAAGCTAGAGAGAAGGCTCAGTGCCAGTTAGTGCAAACAGTTGTATCAGAGGCAACCCACAAAATTTCATGCTTTTCATTCTGAAACTGGGAAATAGGTGCAGCTCACTGAAAGTGACACAGAGCGAAATCTCAGCATGACCTTGAATCAAGGTGCCCACACACACCTAGTGTCTGACACAGCTCCACATGCAAGGCAAGCTTTAATATATCTAAGAGGCAAAAAAAAAAAAAATACCATTGGGACCGCTCCCACTGCACCACATGTGATTCTGGGATTGATGCAATATCTTCCCTAATCTATGGTTGTGCCGTTCACTGCCGTCATCCTGTCTGCTGGTATCATGCATGACAGGGTAATTTAGGTGCTGTTACGGTAAAACCTCGTTATAAGAGACACAGTTATAATAGACATTTGAGAATGGTTTGGTTGGTTTTCCTATGTTCACCTTGTTAATATCGCATACAAGAGACATGGTTACAAGAGACACTCGGTTACTAAGGGCAGCTATATCTGCAGCCGGATGTCATTCCTCGAATGGTTGCGACTACAAATTGTGCTGAACTTTCTGTCATTATGCTTTTATAATCGCTGTCGCGCTCCCACACTGACTCTGCAACAGAGTACCATTGAGTTGGATTTCCGTCGCAGTGTCCTTGGTGCTGGTCTTTTTGTATGCCGGTACTAGTTGGACTCCAAAGCCATCGCCGTGTTTCCGTGAGACAGCTCTGTTCGAACCGAATCGTTGGGAGCCAAACAGCGCGGAGCGACCAGCCCCGTTATCTTGCTGTGAATCTTTGCTACATCTAGGCTTTGCACCTCGCTCTTCCCTTTCCTGTTTCGTGCTGCTGTCGCTCTGTCCACAGTTCGTATCCCCCCAGCCCCTCTTCTCCGCTCGTGCGCCTACTAGGTTGCGTAGAACTAAACGGCAGGAGGGAAGTCATCATAAAAGCACAGTCGTGCCGAGGCTAAAGACAGCTGACACAAAGAAAGAAAAACGAATGCCGCATCTCGTGTTATGTTCGCCTGTGAGTGGACATTAGACTCCCAGGAGTTGTACGGTACAGAGTAGCTGTGCGCCGTTTACGGCTAGCACACAGCCCTATTATTCGGGCTGGAGGAGGAGGATGACGAGGACATTGCAGGGCAGAAAGTGTAAGAGCACTTTCTCTACGAACATCTAAGAGCACTTCAAAAGAATTGTGAGCAACAGGAAGGCTTGCAAAGTGAAGTGCTTCTTTAAGCCACTCTGAGCAATTTCCTGTTTACGTGTTTTAACACACTTTGGTGCTGATGTATAATAAAGTGATCTGGTCCGACTTCCTCCGTGTTTTTTGAATTCTTTGTTACAGGAGACATGTTTCCCGGGTCCCTTGAGTGTCTCTTGTAGTGGAGGCTTACTGTAATTAATGATCTGTGCAGTTGCTAGCCGTATGGCTTTGCTGCAATTACTCTGGTTACACACACTTATCTGTTTTTAAAAAATTGAGCTCAAGTGAGATTTCGTTGCAGTTGTCAGTTAAGATGATTGAGACCAACTTCCAGTGCACTTTACTGCTCACTTTTTTAGGGATCCCTGCAACACTTTTTGGACGTGAATAAACCTTATGTCGCTAGACAGGGCTGTTTGTGTGCGGGTGCGGCCACTGCTAGTGAAAACACGGCACCCCCGTGGCAGCGCTTCGCAAAGCACCAGCAATGGTGCTTCACGAAGCGATGCTACGGGCTCCCGTGTTCCTGCTAGCAGTGGCCACACCTCTATGTCTGAGCCAAATATTCCAGTACATGCAACAGGGAGCCTACAATTCTATGTAAAAGACCACATGCCCTTTCCTTTAAAATTCTGGAAATCCCTGCTGATTCCATAGTGCACCAATTAACTCTATGGCTATTGGCCAGATTCCTCTGGACAGGACAACTAAGGAGTGAGTGCCTTTGGCCGGGCCAGCAATGGAGAAATCTTATGAATGATTATGCGGTGCTGCCATTAGGTAGCAGAGAACAGTACCAATGCTGATGCTATCTGTGGCTTTGGAAATAGCCAGCACAACAGACCAATCTTGTAGGCTGTGCCGATATCAGAGCTTAGCACGAGGGCTGGTAGAGCAGTGCAGGAATTGCTGGGCATCGGCACAGCTTTGAGCACAGTTGAAACATCAAAAATAGGAAAGGGGGACAAGACATAGCAAGGGAAGCATTTCATTAGCCGCGTTTACATGAATGCGACAGTAGCGCATCACATTTCCAAGCGCATTTGAGAAAGGCGATGCGACGCCGTTTACATGTAGCGCATTAACTCTCGCGAGAACGTAGCGCAACATGGTATCGTATGAGGTAAGTGCAGCCCACTTCCGGTGTAACTGGTTTCCGGCAGTGGCCGAGTGCGTAAAGGAAACGCGAGTTGACACTTACTCGCGAGCAATAGGACCATGCGATGCACCTGCTTTTTCAGCCGCCATGTTTGTTTCATGTCTCGCAGTGCGGCAGCGGCTGCGCCACTGGTTGGTTGGCCAGTTGTAGTCCCGCAGCGAATGCTTTCCCATAATTCCTGATGCGATACGCTTCTGTTTACATGCACCACTGAAATGCGCATTCTCCATCTCAAACTACCCTTGTTTGGCACATTGGATGCGATACGCCTTCCTAGCGAATTACCTCGTTTACATACGCTTGAAAGTTGATACGATATGCTTATGTCGTATTCATGTAAACGCCACTATTGCCAATAGATCCACTAATATGAGATGCCTTAAGAAAGTTTTGTTGCAGAAGGCAGTGGAACCTCGATTATACGTCCCCCGGTCATGCGACGACCCGAATTTTCCAAATTGGTTTGGTCCTGGCGAAACCCCCATAGAAATAGTGTATTAATAACCTCGCTTATACGACGCAATTTTACGCCGACCTGCCTCATACGACTCCTCTCTGGTACCGTCCGAGGAAAGAAGAAAAAAAGTTCTAAGCAAACGCAGGCTAGCACGTAAGCACACTGCAGCAGGCTGATAATGGGTGTGCAATTGCGTATTTACTCGAATGTAAAGCGAGGGGCGACTTTCCAGTCGCGTGAAATAAAACCGCTAATGTAACGCGAGATGAACGGAATATGAAATGGTATCTTTGTTCAAGGAATCGCAGTTCAGAAATGTTCTCTTCACTCATCATGGTCATCTCAAAAGGAGAAGGAGCTTTCGTTGGGCAGTTTTCTCGAGCAATCATTTTCGTAAATAGTTTCACTTTCGCAAAATTTCATGCTCGGCACTGAAAGCGTCCCCGACAAGTGTTTCCGGCGCTGTCCTAAGCTCTCTATCAGCGCCAAGAGAGCTGTCGGCAGTATACTTCGAGGGGTTTTGCGAGCCTTCCCTCATCTTACGTGCCGCCGAGCTTGCTTGAGATTTAAGTACTACTTAAAAGACCGCACACTCATTTCATTCAGGGTCAGTACCAAACCACTTCAAGTTTCACAGAGCTTTCCCGACTGGCCTCCCGACTGGCCTCGCATTTAAAGCGGGCCTGCCGCTGGTCCCGCCATCCGCAAATCGTCCACGTCGAGACACCAAGCCGTGGTGGACTTTTTTCGCCGCTGCTTGGTCGTCAAAATTGCTCGTCTCTCGAAGTGACCGTCATACCGAATACGCTGTGTCGCCATAACATCACGAAGGAACGCAGTCGAACCACAAAATGCCGTTGAGTATTGCAGCATCGTAACCAGCCACTACCACACTGAAAACAGTGTCGATTCCAACCAAAAACAAGTTCTGACTTCAGTCGACTTGTCTGTGGATTGGATCGAGACGTAAAGTTACAGGTTGCCAACGTAACGCTGAAAATCGCGGGATTTAGATTGTTTTAAAATGGTCAATTTTGCTGTTATTCGACTGTAACGCAAGGGTCGAGTTCAAGCAACAAAATCATGAAAAAAGAAACCCGCGTTACAATTGAATGAATACAGTAATTTTTTTAATAATTTAATGTACCTTCCTTGGAAGCAGTGCAGGTTCGTGGCATGGGCTTATTCAGGCGGTCTGTACCCGTTTTTGGGCATGACTGAGCTTCACTGCCTATATTCTTAGTTTTTCGATTATACGACACCAGGTTATACAACAGTTTTGCGTGGTCCCCTCAGTCGTATAATCGGGATTCCACTGTACTCGCCAGGTGATGCCCTCTATTGCTAGACACATTTTACACCTTTATCGTTAGGTATTGCAGGACTATACTAAGTTAAAAGATTTGCTACTACACTCTCTGCCTACTTCTGGAATGTTTGTACTGCTACTTTTTCCTGTGTGCTCAACCTCTTTAGTTGTGTCCTACAAAGTGCAGTTGGCGTGTGAATATGAAGCTAGAGAAATACAGAAACAGCGCGACACAGGACGAATGAAGAGCACAGGACAGAGCGCTGCACAGGACACAGCGCTCTGTCCTGTGCCTGTATCGCGCTGTTTCTGTATTTTTCTAGTGATGAACCAACCAGCCCCTTTGAACACGCTGTTAACAATATGAAGCTAATCTGCTGCTTCAGTTTTAGAATTCGAGAAAAAAGAACTTTCTTACTTTTGCCACATTTGTATACCATGTCTTGATGTACATTGTTGTACATCTGTAATTAGGCAGCAAGTGCAAACAAGAATGACAGCGCTAAGCATCTGATAAAGATAAATTGTGTGCAGATTATGAAGCAAACTTCATCGGTATCCTCTTTTATTATGTTGCAATGTTGCTGAATCCTGCACCACTGTGAATTGCTGCACCACTGTGAACCAGTTCGCAGTGGTTCACGTGAAGTTCAGAAATTGTGCTGCTCGATTTGTGTGGTGCAAGCACAGCGCCACGCTTGAATTCAGTGCCAATATGCAGACGTGGTGTAGGCATCATGTTAGTGCGACTAATGTGCATAGAGTGTGTAAGTTTGAGAGGTCCTGAACTGCTGGTATGGTCTGGTCGGCTTCTGAGGCATAAATACTGCCGCACTTGCATAGACACGGCACAGGTTCACGTCAGCGGGGTTTTAACGGTGCTTGCACATGTGTGCTGTGTCATCTGCTGCGCTGCTGTTTCGCACTAGTACATCTGTACCAAATTGGCACTGACAGTAGAGGGGGTGCAGCAGAATAGTGAATCAGTCCTGCACCTTTTTAAACAACCTCTGGTTTTAAACATCACCTGAATCTCGTGAACTGGTACAGGTGGTGCAGGTGAATCGAACGTACCCGGTATTACCTGAACAGCATTTATGTAATTTAGTGAAAATTATCTGCAAGTTTTTTGCAGTGTACTTACAGATATAAAGAGAATGCCCAAGGGGCACAAGGCTTCAAGTCTAGTGTGAAGAGGAGGATCTCATTTCCATCGCAGAGCAGTGTTACCAGGAAGCAGTGGCGACTTTCATAGTGCTTTATCTACTTCTCGTATGTATATTTAAGGACAGAAGAAACAGCATAGGTTGTTATCACACATTTATAAGCTTAACACTGAGTACTTGTAGTTATGCTATGCAGCTATCATTCACACCAGATATATATAGATTGTCATATCCCAGATATGACAACCTATCGGTTATAATGACCACAATTCAATGTATTTACAATTTTCTGACCCTGCCTATTGAAACTGTGTCGTGATGTAAAGAGAATTTCTTTAATTGCCAGACTGTTGCAATGAACGCTTCGAACCTAGTCACGGTAAAAAAAAGGGCACACACGAAGTACCAAAGCAGGTAAGTGCAACCAAATGGCACACAGCAGCGCGCGTGCCCCGCTCGAGTCCAATTGCAATGATGATGATGATGATACAACCTTCAAGATGAGCGAGTGACTGCTGCGCGTAGATTTTGGAAGCCGCGATGAAGCTCATGCGCTTTCAAGGCACGCCTCCAGGGTGGAGATGTACAGCATCTACAGCATAAACAGCATGGCGCAGGGGTGTGCACTGGCGCATGCACCGGTGCGATATCGGATGCCACGACGGCGTCACTCTTGTTTTTGCGCAATTGTCCGTGCGGCACCACGTGCATTACGCCTGTTCCAACGATTTGGAACCACCATCTATGTCTTTCCATCATGGGAACAACGATCGCTCAAGTGTTCTGTTGACACTGCCCGAGTCGGCGAGAATGCTGCACCACGTGCTGCCACCATGCAATGTCACGAAGGCTTGGCAGTTAATACGCTGTTATCAGGAGATCTCGGTTCAGTGGTACATCGTTTGTGCTTCGCTGATGGCTGATAATGGTCCCTGGTGATGTTTAATTTTCGAATGTCGCATTTTTTTTTTTTTTTTTCACCTCGATGCGACATAGATAACAATTTTACGGCTCTTGTGTGGCTGATGTGCAGTCGTAATGCCGAGACCAGGATGTCTAAGACCTTCTCAGAAGGGCGGAATGTCGCGGTAGTTTCCGAAGTTGACGCTTTCGCCCAACTGGAACACTTCGCTCTCTTGTGCTTGTCATGCCAAGCTAGTAGTAAAATATATCACAAGCTCTCGAAAAAAAAATGGTGGCTGTGCTTGCAGTTTCGAAATGTACGACGCCGCATTTCGTTATTTAAATGGCCGTTTTTGACGCAAGTTTGCAGCTAGGTGCGGGAACGCACCTGGAATAAAAATTACACTGAAAATCTGGTTTTCAGACTGACTCGCTACTTAATTGCTACTGCTGATGTCAGCTTCAATGCAGTTCAAATTTTTTTTTTTTTTAGCATTTTTAAGGGCAAGTCCATATCTAACGAAATACGGATATAACGACTGCTTTTCGCAGAACTATCAAGTTCGTTATAAACGGGTTCGACTGGATAGCCAACATGCTACTCAGCCTACTATTGCCTACTGTGGCCAAAGTGTGGTATACTATATAGCACAGGTCAAAGGCTGTGATCCCTGGATAGCATGTATTGCGTTTTCCCATGCCTCTTGCACTGTTCAAGTCAAATTCACAAGGGATTTATGTGTTCTTGTTGCAGCAAAAAGCATTGTTAGCTTCAGATAACTGTTTCACGTATTTCGTGGGGTCAAAGGCTGGGTCCACATCTGTTTTGCTGCTCTGTACTAATGATGTCACGTCACTCCTGCTTCCAAAAGTAGTAGTCTGTGCCTCTTGCGATTCCAGTTTTTTTTTTTTTTTGGAATTTGAATTCGTCTTCAACTGCTATTATACTTTCGCCCTTTTGATGCACAGGAACGATTTGACCTGGACTTGGAGTACGAACAGTACGAAGAGATAGAGGTGCCTGACTTCTCCCATGGCCGACGAGGACGTTTCATTCACGACTTTGCAGCCAACAAAACAGGAATCGTGGATGTAGAGGGACGCCGGTGCTTCGTGATGCCTCTCAACCGCAGCCTCGTCCTGCCCCCACACTCGCTTTTCGACCTGATTGTCAAGATGCGGGTGAGCTTCTAAGCATTGTGCGGCTTCACATTCCGCATAGCTCCAGCTACCCTTATCAGATTTTCACAATGGTAGCTTACGATTTCATTGCTGCGAAGCAGGCCCCGTTGAATCCACCATTGGCAGGCAGCTTTGCACAGTACATTTTGCATTTGCAGAAGCACATTTAAAACAGAAGTAAATTTTATATTAGGTTCATTTTATTGCATCATATTGATACATGCATATTGCGTGTTTCTTGTGGATGATGCACGGGGGCGCCAGACGAAGAAGACAGACTGCTTCTTGCTCTCAAGCTGTCGGCCGAACTGGCCAGCCCTGCAGTTGTCTTTTGTAAATATACATTGTAAATAGTCTCCAGTGCTTAATCCTTCGTTTGCATAACAACATCTTATAACGTAGCAATATTTAAGTCTACTTTCTTTTCCCATTTTTATGTGCTGTGCAACTCATGAGTAGACAACAAGGTTGTCAAAGATGCTCTTGGTTGTGCCCCTTTCGCATACGAAAAAACTTACCCGCTGCGGTAGCTTCGTGGCTATGGCATTGCGCTACTGAGGTTGGAATCGTGGAGCCAATCCTGGCCGCATTTCTGTGGGGGCAAAACGGGAAAATGCTTGTCTACTTAAATTTAGGTGCCCTTTATAAAGAACCCCAGCTGGTCAGAATGAATCCGGAGTACCCCACCATGGCCTGCCTCATAATTGTATCGTCTTGGCACTTAATACTGCAAAATTTAAATTAATATTAGGAGAAGGCTTGTATTTGTCAATAAAATAATGCCTCGACTTAGAAAATAGTTGTCTTGCATGCAAAAAAAAGAAAATCTGTTTCCCTCGTTTCTCTTTTCACACCTAGGCTGGCTACTATGACGTGGACACGGAGATAGTGCGTGAGCGGATGCGCGTTGTGACGCCCCCCATCCTGGACTTTCGGGACGTTGGCTACTACATCACCCGTGAATGCTCTTCGCTGCCCACTTATCGCCTTGAACGCATGACTGTGCCAGGTATGTGCATGTCAGGCATCTGCAGACCTTGGCTGAAATAATTAGTTTTAGTATCGCAGAACCCAAAATTGGTGTACCTAATCTGGTGGGCATACAAAAAAATGCAAAAAGGTATAAATGCAAAAGGAGTACAAACAAACGCAAGCAGGGTGTGGCGTTTCGGGTACACAAGGACATTTGGGTGCGCCATTTCTCACTCTCTAATGTTACTATTTTATTCAGCTGCTGTTCCTTTTTGTGTTTCATCGAAGGTCCGGGCAGCGCTTTACTCACATTATAACCAGAATCAGTCAAATGTAAACAATGGGTGATAAAGGGAAAGAGTTAAAATTTAAAATCTTGCAATTTCACCGATTGTATTTTTGGTTAAATAGTCCTTGAGCGATGGTCCCCGCCAATGCCTAAACATTTCTATCAGCCAGAACTTTCATAATTTTAATCCTAATGTTGGCGTTCACTGGATATTTTTTTTTTAAACTGCTTGCAAATGATGTGGGTTAATGTGCTTTTCTAGTGTACATTGGTATACATAGTTGCGTTGTGTGTAAGGATCCATGAATTCACTTCCGTTAAAATTGCTTCTGGGCCTCATTATTATGCAGTTCCCTGCTGGTGCTCATGTGCATAGTTTCCTATAACAGACAGCTTTAGCAGAACGTGTTCTGCTCCATGTTTCGCTCGTGTACAGCTGCTCCACCACAACAGTTAAACAGAAAAAGAATTGGTTTTAGCTGAGCATTAATGCGTTTGGGCGGGTGTGCATCGCATACTATGCCATCTGGTGGTAGAAGATGATACTACAGCAAAATGTGTATCGCGTAGTCAAGGCTATCAGTGCCCAAGCAGGTTTTTTCTTTTCTGTTTTTCCTTTTTTGCTGAAATACTGGCAGGTGTATTGTCACGGAGCTGCGACTCATGAGGCTAAGCCGAGTCAAAGGTGCTTGACGTGCCACATGTCTACTGAACAAATCGTATTCACAACTGCGCTTTTGGCGCCGAGTTTGTGCCCTCACCTCGTTTCCTGAGGTACTCTGTCAAAGATTCAAAGGGTCTCCCCAACAGCTCAGCCAACGCGCAGCAGTGGCGGCAGCCATTTAGTATTTCCGTTCGTCTCGCTCACCGCACTTGTGCGCTCTGCTCGGCGAGCTCTCTAGCGGAACGGAGCTTGCCCGTCCGCTTGCGGCTGAGCGGAGCGGGGCGCAGGAAACGGTCTGCTAAGACTGTCTAATATTTACTAGAAGAAAATATGGCACTGGTGTCTACGGGATTTGGAAGTATGGCAGTTCAGCCAGCGCTGGAACAATGGGCAGCACATGGACTTGCCCTTCCAACTTCAAACGGCTTTGTGACTTTTCAAATCCAACATTTTCAAGAAAATATTGTGTTATATATACAATTCAGAATAATTATGCATGTGCACAGAAACTTATTGCCTTGCTTTGTCAGAGAGCAATGATTGCTTGGAAGTTTGAGGAAGATAAAGTGTAAAAAATAGAAGCTTACAGACAATGAAACAAGACAAAGCATCGAGAAAATTAACTGTTACTTTGTAATTGAACGTAGAATTATAAGGAAACTGGAAATTAAAGTGGATGAAAAAAAAAGAAGCCTAACCTTCATCTTTCGCATTCTGTATGTGGGTGCGATGCCATTAAGCTACCAGGCTATTTGTCCTCCCATCAACTTTCTTGGCTGTTTGTGTATGGGTACGAGATTAGCCCTTGGAGTATTAGCCAGTGCCACTCAGGGCATAGTGGCAAATGTGGAATAGTATCCTTTTAGCCACGGGCAATCCACATCCGCTGCCATGACCATGAGTGGCACTGGCGAACACTGCCAGGGCTGGTATTGTAACGATATACAAACACCCAAGAAGGTTGGTGGGAGGACGGCTACCGTGGTAGCTTAATTGGTAAAGCACCACACGTGCAATGTGGAAGATGTGAGTCGGGCTCTCACCTGCAGCAAGTAATCTGAAGTGTTCTTGAACACTTCAGCTTTTTCTTCTTTTTGGTTTTGACACTTCAATGAAAAATAGATTAATTTTCCTTCTGCTTTCTCTTGCTTTATCTTCTCTTGGCTTCTATGATTGTTACCAACAAAAAAAATGAGCCCATCAGTTCCTGAAATTCTTGCTAGGTCTTCCTTCTTAGTAATTCTTGGACAAAACTTTACGCCCCTGTGAGAAAACTCTTACTGTGACGATACTGCTAATATATAGAATGCACAACCTAGCCTTGTGGTAACAACATACATACTAGTATTTTATTTAAAAAGATTAGCTCACACTAGAATTTCTGTCACTACTTTTAGTGCTTTAAATGTCTTACACGTGTTTAGAGAAGCATTTAAGTAACCTCTTCACTGGTGTTGAAAGCAGTTGAACAGATCATGCAGATTATGCCCATTGTTGTAGCAGTGCCTATTAACAAAGAAACGTCCAGTAACGTCGAGAGCTCGGAAAACCTGCAACTATTAGTGCTGCAAGAAAACGAAGGAAGTCTGCCTAATCGCTGCACTCTGTTCTTCTCTTGCCTCCTTTCTCGCAGTGTTCAAGCGCAGCCTCGGGCAAAGTGACCGTGCCACTTTTGTTGAGTTTGCCGGCAACAAGGTTGGCGAAATCGAAATAGTCAACATCGATGAAGCAGTCGGAGCTGGAAGCTCCCAAGCCTGAGACAGCAAGATCGGGATGGTGCCTGCCATCAACTAGATACAAGAGCACACGGGGTGGGCGGACGGCAGGAGTTACTGCATCTATGTCTGGAGGGCCAGGTGCTTTTGCCCACCGAGAAAAGCGCTAATTGTGGCGGCATATGTTTTTCTCCCGTTCATTTTCTTGCCCCCCCCCCCCCCCTTTTGTTCACTTCAGAGCAGTTAGATTTGTTCCATGGAAAAGCGGCACCTGCTCATGTCATGCCGTTTCTCTCTTATTTCCTCCTTTCCTTATTCTGTCTTTACTGTCTACTTTCTTTTTTTCTGTGCTGTAAAATTTTCTATGACAGTAACTACTGAATCTGGCAACTGTTGCTATTTTTCTCTTTGCTGTCATGATTTTTAGGGGCATTTTCACTGCTTTACTAATTTGTAAACTTGTAATTTAGTGCTGAGTTAGGCTCATTTAATAACACACGTGCATGCATTTCTTATATATCTGCGGGGTTGTGCTTCTGTTGCACATTTCATTCCGTATTGTCTTCTTTTGCTTGGTATCGACGGGGTATCTAGTCATTCTTTCGTGAATGCTTTACAATGACTGGTGCAATGTACGTTGTCTGTATCTCTCCATCTTTCACAGTGACTTATTTTTCTTCTTTCCTCTGTCACTGCTGAAAGGCTCTGTGTGTGTTTGAGCTGTCACTTTTTGACGTAAGCCTGTCGTCACTGACTTGTTAGCACAAATATGAAAGTGTCTACATGACATAGGTAAACACGTACAAAAGATTTATCATTCAGCACTGGCAGTGCTGCTACGTTTTCTCTTTGTCACATTTTGTTTGGGCACAGAAGCGCACGTGGAGCATGTGGTTCCAAAAGGGGACTGAACACACACACCTTGTCTTTCCGAAGCAATCATAAACAACACTGTGAACGGTTTAGAACAGGCTTGGTGTGCTCTCATCCCAGTGGCTCGCTTCGGAAGTATGACATCTTGCGCTATCAGGTGGAACCTGAATCTGAGCACAGGCGCAGTCCAATGTGTTTCGCAGTGCAGTGGATTGATTAGGTTCATTGCGATCCAAGTTGTCTCTCTTGATGTCAGATTCCACATTTTATATGGTATAGTTTGCAGCAGCACATGACTTGTGTGGGGCTTACCACCATAGACGATTAAAAGCATACTGCACTTGCCGGCAGTGTTACTTGTGCGAGCTGCAGCTTAAGTTGTAAGGAAGCGTGCAAACTTTGTTAAAGTATTTCTTTGTGGCTTTTTATAGACCCCCATATGTGAAATCCTCCTAAAACATTATTCACTAGGGTGTCGCAGGCTCACCACATGAACCGCAAAGTTTATTTACTATTTCGGGCATTGCCAGTGCCATGGTACATGTTGAGATGCTTGACGTGCACTTGTAGCATATTATATATATAAATATATACATATATATACTTAGTGTATGTATATTTACTCCGGCTTGCCGTGTTTGTTCTGTGTATTTTTTTTTCTTTTTTTTCTTTAACAGTTACAAGCTTCGAGAACAAAATGTAGTTGCCAAGTGTAGCATGCTATGTTGTTGTCTTGCTCAACAATGGGGCAAGTAGGAAAATAAGAGAGTACAAAGGTGGTGGCGTCCCCCCAAACATGTATACATTGTGTGGTTTTGGTGCATTTTGGCTGTTTGTTTTTTGAGAATATAAGTACTCGTGGTCTTTGTTTGGGCAAGAGTTTGTATTTTTGCCAGGTTTGGTTGATTTAACCAATAGTTTGTGCTCAGCCAAGGGGCCGTCGTATAGCATGCACGTAATATTTGTTAGTAATGGTTCACAAGAGGACTTAAAAGCATCAGTGCTGTTAACCAGTGACCACTTGTTCACCAATTGCAGACTCTTATGTCCAACAAAGTGACCAACATGTGTGCGTCTAACGTAGTATTTGTTGAGAGCAAAGATTTTAAAAAATTACCAGTCAATTACAGCTAGCTGCTGGCGTTCTTGAAAAACAGTGGAGCTTAAGTGTTAAAACAACTTCAAAGTGCTGGCTCAGCGTATTATTGTTTTTGTCAATTCATTTCTAGTGATGCCATATTTTCTTAATTTTATTTGTACACATTAGTGTCTGGCCATTTTATATTAAGTTTGCTGCACTTTTTTGTTAAGCTTTTGTGGTCATGTCCCTGGCATAAATGCTGCTGCGCAAGCGCAGGGGTAATGAGTGTTGTTAAGGTTAAGAAAAAAGAGTTGCTATTACAACTGCTGCTACTACTTATACTGCTGGTATCGCACATGATACACATTATCACCCTGTACACACAGTTCCACCAACTGCAGGGCACGAGTAAAACCTGTGTATTGTCGTAGTGGTTCCAATCTTTCACAGTGTCTCCTTTCGAATTGGTTAATAAAAGGAGCTCGGAAGAAGCGAGATGTTGTCTTCATTGGCGGCCTCTCGGAGGAGTTGGCCGATGCTGTTCCGAATGTCGTAGCGCAAGTATCGTGTCACCACCATGACGAAGAGGTTGAACATCAAGACGAGGTTGGATATGAACACCATTACGATGGACAAATTGGTGCTGTACCTAAAGGATGGCGGAAGATGGAAACAAAAGAACAAAATTAGGCCTTACTGTCCACACACTGACCAATAAAGCATGAGCAGTCTTTTTATGTTAAGAGTACTAGGAGCCAAAAAGATGCCTGCCTTAACCCTTTTGCTACTGTGCTCTCTATGCTAAAATAAACCAAATTTTAGATTGTGGGAGGAAAATATTATTTGGGAAAATATAAAAAATAATTAGAGCAATGGTATAAAGTAACATCGCGAAAGGAACAAGGATGACAAAGGAATGAAGACCACAGGACAAGCGTTTATCAGTTGTTACTGATAAAAAAATAAGTTTGCGTAACTGCAGCACTTACAATGACTTCAGGGCTTCAAAATTTTGAAGTTAGCCGAGATGATGTGTTCTTTGCTCTAAAATAGAGCAATACTGTTCCTTTGATGAATGACTGTGTAATTTGCCTTGCCTTTGAAACATTTTTTTTTTCTTTTTTTGCTGCTCGCCTCAAGTATGGTTCTAAAAGTTGGTTTCTGTGTGGTACACTTCAAAGGAAGGTATAGTGGATAGTGCCCCATCACAGTCTTTGCCTCCTGATCACACAAGAATTGTTTTAAGCACATGAAGCGCCTCCTTGTCGGCTTTTTACTTTGAGCAGTGAGCAACATGGACTTAAGTGGCGAGCGACAAACAGCGACATGTTTGAGCACCTGATTGGCATCCTTTATTGTGAGGCTGTGGTAGGGAGTTCTCATCAATCAAAGCCTCTACGAGACTCGGACAGAATTCTAAATGAGTGTCGTTCTTACTAGACCCCTTCTAGAAAAAGGCATTGAAAACAGCCATATTTATAAGATGTGCCAGAAAACATCTTTGGTGCCGCACTCGCAGGTAGTAAGCGAGGATCCGATTTTGTGGACCACCCAGTGTGATGCAATCCACAACCGACCATTGGTACAAGAACGTGCGACTGTCAAAATTAGATTTAATAGTTTATGTATCATTTTTTTCTTTTGTCGCGCCACCTGCCGCGAAACATGTGGGTAAGTAAAATGTATACGCTATGCAAATGTTAAACGATTTTGGACGCAAGTTTCGTGCTTCATGAAGTGAGTTTGCGGCGTGGCGCTTTGCCCGACCGGCACGGCGAGGAAAAGTAACTGCAATAGGCACGATTACCGCGCCGTCGGGCTAAGCGCGGTGGCATGGCTTGTCGAAACTGATTAATTTCTTTCCTTTTTTTGTTGCCACAGATTGTTGCACAACGAGCAGCAAGCATTGCAGTAACGATACCGCGTAGTCCAAAACGAAAATGTATATTGTGAGCTTACAAAGCGTACTGCACCAAATGCCGTGGCAACAGTTGTAGCCAATCGGACACGCTGAAGCTTTTATCATCGCAAGCCCGCTAACCTACAAACGTCAGAAAACCATAGACACCTGGTTTTTTCAGTACGAATGATAGCTAGGATGCGCCCGCGTGGTATGCACGGATCTTTCTCTTGCTTCGCGAAGACACTCAAGATTCGGCTGACGACTTCGAGTTCCTGTTGGCGGCCTCGTTGCGAGTGCTCTGCTTTTCCGTGACAGCTTGCGAAAGGTACGACGATGCTCAGCAGCGTGACAGCAACGGCTAGCATGCCAGTCTCCGACATCGTGTCGGCGCTGGTTGACGAGAAACGCCGATTCAACTCATCACCTTACTAACTGCACCAGCACGGCGACACATCCATAGCCAGTCGAGCGGGCCGAGTTGGCCATCGAACATTTTGATCGAAACACTAGACTGGAGGAGTGGGTCCAACCAACGCCTCCTCTAGAAAGATGCCTGCCGCGTGCGCGAAAAACCTGCTGCCCTTACCTTTCCCCTTTTCCTCCTTTCCACTCGAGGTAGAAGCTAGCGATCGTAGCGGTGATCTCTTGCACCACACATGCGCGCATGCGCACATCACCGCATGGCTGCCGACGCCGCTACCGCCGTCACACCGCACCACCCCAACCCCCTGCGGAGATAGGGTAGATGCTGGCGCCATCTCTCGACAACCGACCGCAACACAGGGCGCGACGGCTACAATGGGTGAGCGAGCGACGCCGCAGGCATCTTTCTAGAGGAGGCGTTGGTCCAACGAAGGCTCCCCGCTGAGGCTTTTTTTATTGAAAAGTTGGTGGCGCCACCGTCGCTTTCTCCCGAATGAGCGGCCCCGCGCGCCGGCCGGACGCTTGTCGCGTCGGAGACCCTACCGCAGCTGCATGGAGCTTTTACTGGCGGATACTGGGTGGCGGCAACACTGGTGTTATTTCCCACCGATCTTTTGTAAATAAAATAGAAAAACAGTGGCGGAAAGAATGCAAACGACGCAACAACGACGGTGCATCGAGCAGACGACAGCTACTCAGCCCGTGAGCTCGCCTCAGCCAATGAGCGCTGCCGCAACAGCCGGAGCCAACGTTTATTAGCCAGAGATTCAGAATTCTGAATCTGCCAACCGCTGCTAACAGACAAGACGACTTCATGTAGTACGTCTATGCGTCTATTTCATTTGAGCAGACGACCGCCAGGACGACCACTACGGTACCTCTATCCAATTCATAACGTCGTCGTCATGACAACCATGATTACGATTGCCAAACTAAAATGGCTGCCAACATGTACGAGTTGCGCTTGGCACCTGATAAAAAGTAGGTTTTATTCATAACGCTGCATTAATTCTCTAGCCTACTGGTATTACAGTATCGTCTGTTTATTTTCAAAGGGCTAGCGACATCGTTGATTGAGAAAGAGCTCTGTTTTTTATAGGTTTTCAGCCCAAGCTGCCCGAGAGTGCTTGAAAGATGTCTTGATGACCGAGTTTGACGACAAAATTTACGATTCCAGTCAGATAGCAAAGTGGACGAAAGAAACCTCGCAAAGGATATGCGAAAGACTACAAGGTACATTCTTTAAAAGCTGCTGTCACGCGTATCGTACGTGTCCAAATTACATTTCAGAATTGGGTTTCGAAAGATACAAGTACGTGGTGCAAGTAGTCATCAGCGAACAGCGCGGTGAAGGAGCAAGGTGAGTTATGACGCTCGACTGTAGTATGCTGCAATGCAGGATAAATGCCGAGAGTGGTCTATGTAGCGGGGACCATGCTGGGCAGATATTTTCAGTGTATTAATTAAATTTTCAAACGTTGCAAATTAACTCTTGCAACATTTAAGTCTAGCAACGTGTGTTATTGCTCTTGCTGAGTAATATTCCATATACGAAGCAGTGTGAAGTTCTGCACTAAGTGTTGTTTTATTCAATTCATTTTTGTAGGATGGCTTGCCGCTGCCTTTGGGATTCCGACACTGACGTCTGTGTTTCAGAGTTCTATAATGGAGTAAGTATTTTGGGTAGCTTGCGGCTGTCACAGTGGTGCGATTCGGCGGCGGTCACCTAATTTGAGGCTGTTTGTCCCAAAGGACAGCTTGTTCTGTGCTGCTGTTGTCCTTGCCTCATATTACTACTAGACTTGGCCAGAGGGGTAAGTTTCATTAGACCTTCTATCTAAAATTCCATCTCTATTTGCAGTAGTTTTCTACTCTTCCCTCACTGCTGGTAGTACCCTATAACGCATCAATGCCACACTGCAAACTGGAAAATGTTTATGGGCCACTGCAAGTGAGTGCAGGAGAATGGTTTAAACAAAAAAATGTCGCAGTTTCGCCCGAAAGGCGAAGCATCAATTGCGATAGCAAATTGGTAGAGAGCTATTCGGAGTAGGGATAGTAGAGTAGTTTTATCGGTCGCATAAACTTGCACACATTCGCTTTCTAACTGAATTGACAAGCGTGGTGTCATCGCGCACAAGCAAACATGAATAGATCACACTGAATGACCGCAGACAACGACTGTCAAAGCGCTGGCAGCAAGCGCAGCCGCTGCAGCGGGCGAAGAATCGTGCGGTCTATCGCTTCAACGGAAACTGAGCGGCGAATGCACAGCGCATACAAAGGTCAGATCCGTGTGGAGATAAGAGCTGGTGCGGGCGACGGCCACCACAGCCAGCGCAAGCGTATTCGTTGGCAGAGTATAAGCTGCTCCCCCCCCCCTCCCTCCCGCGCAGCCTCCCCGCTTTTTTTTTTCTTTCGCGTGGGAGATTGCGTTGCCAGTTCCCCTTGCGCTGTGTTGCAAGATAAGCATTTGGTGCCGTAGCACAGCGTCGCCCCGCCTCCCTCCCCCTTATACCCCCACGGCCTTTCGCGCGACAATCGCGTTTGCTTTCCGCCGTGCGTTGGCTCTCCGTGATAGCGCGTGTCCCCCGCGCGCTTTCACTCGCGCATACGGCGCGCGGCGACGATTTTATCGCCCTTGGAATCTATACGGAACCTCACGGCGACGCCGACGGCAGAAATCCGGTTGAAGTGTCCATATAATTGCTATCGCAATAAAATGTAGAGAAGGCTTGGTCAACGCCTCCTATAAAGACGTCTTTATAGGAGGCGTTGGCTTGGTGCTCAAAAGTAGGGGTGGTACTGTGTGGGACTGCTGCCAAGCTAAACACCAAAGCACGAACAAGCTAAACAACAAAAAAAAAAATTTTTTTTTTTGGGGGGGGGGATTTGATATATTCAAGCTTCCTGTCTATTTAAGAATATTTAGCAAAAAAATTATGTTGTTATCTTAAGTCGTTCAAAAGTTATGACCATTTTTCCACCCCCTCCTAGACGCATCCAAAACCGAAACTGAAGGTTTCTGATTCCACAGCATCTGCTATCTCGTCATAATTGTCTCTTCGTATACATATTACGTAATGCTAATTTGTTTAAGTACGTTCTAAAGCTTTTGGAAGCATTTTGTGGGACATGATGTTTTTGATTTATTTAAAAATTTCCACAAGAGGGCTGAAGGGCGCTACGGCACTCTGTTGTTTACATTGCGCGCGCTTCATTTGGTTTGCGCATGTTTTCGTCTGTGTTATCTGTGCCATCTGCGCTTTTTAGTACGCCATTTCGAGCTCGCGGATGTAGTTCTAGCCCTTCAAAAAGAAAGTCATAGTACTCCATGAAATATGGCAAAGTACGGGACGAAAAGGAATTGCCAATGCAGTGACTGTCATCGTGTGAGGAAGGCCGCATGCGAGTCAGCCTGAGATGCAAAACGGGCCAGAAAAAAAAAAAAAATATGCGTGCTTTAGCTCGCTCAAAAAAAGTTCGTGTTGCTTTGAAGGAGGGCCCAAGCTGTGAGCCTGGTGACATATTGACATATTGAATGTTTTTTTTTTTATTACACTGACATTCGGTTCCAATCTTTAAAGCCATTTTTCTCAAAACATGATTTTCTGCATCCTACAGTTACGCGAACAGTGATAACTTTCCTTCTAATAAATATTTTTGCATAAAGCTTTGTGTGCTATTTCTTTATGTATGGAACTATGCATTCAAGCAGAATGACTGAAAACGAGCCGTAACTTTTTATACTATGACCAATTGTGTGAAAAACAAACCTGCCGGATATCAACTTTATCAGTCATTTTGTGATAGCGCACCTTAGCTTAAAGATATGGTGATTGTGGTGGTTAGATGCACAGGTTATTGTCCTCATTAAGTACCTGCCAAGTCGCGTTTGAGTCGCACCTACCATTTTGTAGTTATGACTGTTGGCGCAACATGCATATTTTGGCACATTTTGATTTATATAAATCTTTTTGCTCACATTTTTAGTAATTTCATCAGTTTAAAGTTTCAAACTACCTAAGCTTTACCAGCCAAAAATATAATTGTAACTTTTGGACAAGAATTGTAAAAATTTTTCTCGAAGGTAGTGACTTACCTTAAGCAACTTCACCCCCTGCATATTGGGCCTCTTCGATTATCCATTCCTGACAGTCCCGGACTGCCCGAGACGGTGCTTTCGGCCAATCAGCGTTGCGTATGCAGTCTTTCGGACAGTCAGGGACTGTCAGAGACGGATAATCGAAGAGGCCCATTGCTAACATCAATGAAAGCAGCTGCCGAGACTTGGATTAGAATTGGTGCTGCAATATTTCATGGCAGCTCCTATTTACAAAGGTGTAAAGCTACCGCAAACATTGCTAGTTATACAAGAACAATACCAAAGAATCAGTCCCAGTCCTTATATTCATCTCACTTTGGTTCAATGCAATGAAAGTTGTTCATGATGTATGCAAAAAGAACAATAACAGTGTTTAGAAAGCATAGCAACTGAGCACCTAGCAGAAACTTTCATACATAAAGGTTTTTATACATAATTTGTCACTTTTATTCTACCAATATTCCATATCTATATAGTTAAACAAATTGCAGTCTCTCAGCCGAGTGGAGAGGACATATTGAGATTGTACAGAAAAATTACGGCTTTAATATATTGTGTCCTCAACTGCTTTCGCTCTTTACGACAGCATGTGTGAATTTATGTGTGCAGTGTTTGCATAAATATAAATTGATTTCTTTTTATCAGCTCTCTTCGTCACACTTCAATCAAACGTCATTATGATAAAGTTGAATCTGGCACGAAGATACCTTCTTTACATCCGCTAATTCATTATATTCATGTTCGTTATGTTGAAGTTTCAACTGTATACACACACATGATGGCAGGGGGCATGGGCCTGCTAATAGGTGATACCATGCATAAGTGAACAGGATATGGAGGCTATGACGCAAAGTACAGCTACAGTAAAGAATGCCCATATAGGATCTTCAGGAACAGCAACCCAATCACTATAGTGATGCTGCTGTTAGAGTTTTATCACAGCATGATGTGACCATCCATTGCTGCGGTGTGCTTCCTGAAAAGCTCTAGCACATATGCAGGTGGCAGCTGTGACAGATTGCCCACGGCATTAAACCCATTGGTGCAATGGTGTTATGGCATTAGGTGTCGTTAATTCATGCTATAATCAAATACCTAGGTATATGCCAAGGATTCAGAAGTTCCTGTGTCACTTGCATTATATTTATGCCAATTTGGTAATGTTTATTAGTGAATTTATGCAGCAAGCCATGTCTCTCAGTTTGACTCAACGGCACACAATGTTTAATCACTGATACAAAAGCATTACAAAATCAACCTTTTTATAATTTTTGCTGCCACACAATTGACCGTGGTGCATTTAACCTTGAATAATAGCACTTAGTTGCTTCTCCATTTTCATAGCTTCATCAAGATACCTTTCCTGCATAGGCCCTACTTGACAGGCATCATGCCACGGCAGGATGGAGCGGCACAGTATTGGGAAAATAGGATAAATGCTCATGCGCTGCCAAGAACAGAGCTAGCTGTGGCTTCTAACATCTGTTGTGCCTTCACTGGGGACAACCAAGATGCTATTGAGAATATTCTTTAGCCTTCATCACGTGAGTGACTTTTTAAATACTGAATAAATTGGCAACTAAGTAATCTTCAAAAGCAACATGCCAAGTTCTAAGTTTATGAACTGCTTTAGTTGAGGTGCTTGTGCTTGTAGACATGCATTTCTCCTGTGCCTGCCACCCCCCCTCAATCAGTTGCCTTAAATAAAAAAAATTCTTGCAGGTGGCATTAACCAGGTTTCAACTCAAGATTCTCGCTGGCCTCATGGTGTCTGAAAGGGTCTCGCCAGTTTCAAAGCTCTAGCATACCTCACCAAGTGTAATCCATCTCCTGTCATCAGTTAAGAAAAAAAAATAATTGCACTACAGTACGAAAACAGGATTTGATTTCTCACCAGGCACTACCTTACTCACCTGGTACCTACTACTAGGTGAGTGTCAGCATGATAGATGAAGTACTGCTGCTTGTGAAACACTTAGTGCATTTCAGAAAAAGTGAGGCATGTGTCAGTGTCGATAATGAAGAAGCAAGAAAGAAGGGATAATCGTGACCAAAGGAGGAAGAAATGGTTCTGCATAGACATGTTATTGCAGTTTCTTGTGATAGGTTTGAGGAAAAACTGATGGCTGGATGCTTGTTTTCTGAGCATTTGGTTGTGCAGGTTTGCATATAACGGAAATTTCATTTTAACAATCTCTAAGCTTGAGTGAATATTTGGTCTACCTTGTGTTTGTACATCACAGAGACAAATGCACGCATGTTATGTCTTGCACTTAAGCCCCACACTGACACCCTAGCCACTACTGCAGTGTGGGCTCTTGCTTGACATGTTTACCAGCAAAGCATACTGTCTCTGCATAAATGATTCTTCAACATTATCACACCAGGAGGAGTATTCTGTAAGTGTCCAGCTAGTGGACATGTCCATTTTGTCTGCTGCTGAAGTGCTGATTGGCTGGGTGCACCAGTCTCCTTTTCATGTGTACCCCAGCACAGCCAATCAGAACTGCAGCAGCAGACAAAATAGACCTGACCACTGGGTAGACGTTTATACAATACTCCTTCAGGTTGTTCACCAAACTGTGATATGCAGTCCAGCAGGATCGACTGCAGTAGCCATTGAACGACCTGTGCTTTGTTTCTTACAATATCGCTTTTGTGAGCATACCATCCATTGTAACACGCAGTCTTCCTTTTCATACACTTCATCGAGCTTGTCTGTCATAACACATCTGTGGTCTGGGCATATGTGTCAATGCAGAAGAGGAAGGTGATGAAAGCAGTTAGATAGTCTCTCCTAATAAAAAAAAGACAGCAATGAGAGTTGATGCTATTCAAAGTATTCCATGCTTACACCTACTTTTAGATATGAAACTGGTCTTTTTTTCTTTCAGTACAGGCTGTGTACTCTTCAGTAAATTACATATGCTGGGCTAAAGAGAAGCAACCTACAAATTTTCATTTCTTTCTCTTATTTAGACATTTACATGGGCCAACACTCAGAATGAATCATAATGTGTAATCTGTCCATGCAGCAGAAATAATTTATGAAAGAATTTTTTAAAAATTGGGTTTGGGACATCTCAAACTGTCCAACAGATGATAGCTGACGATAGAAACAGACGATTACTGTTGAGGTCAAAAGGCAGGTGAGAAAATCGAATGACATGCACAAAATTAGTTGCAGTAATGTACAAAAAGCACAGAACTTATGGACTGTGACTTAGAGGGCAATGGGAAATGCACCACCAGATGTCACCATGCTTGAGCTCGTTTGGTTAAAGCTACATTTGTCACCTTGGCATGTTGTGTTCTGGATGATTGTCTTCTGGAAACATAAATAGTAGTTAAATAATAAGGTAAGCTTAAAAATAATGCGTTTGGGAATCCTACATTTTGCTGCCAAAGCGCCATTTTACTTTCAATAAATGTTCATTGATTCACTGATCACGTCTCACAAGCCTGTTTTTTTCCCCTTCCTTCAGCGCAGAGCAGCAGACTGAAGCCCAGACGCCACGTACGCTTGCGGACGCGTGTAAACTCGCGTCTACGCGCCTAGCGCCTGCTGCGCCTCGCGAGGAATGGCGGTTTGCATCCACAAATACGCGCGACGGCGCGCGCTCCATGGCGCGCTACTGGCCTCACTCGTTGACGCCTTCGCAGACGCCACTTCGTACTTCGTTGTTGACATTGTTTCAAAATGCTTCGATATCCATAAACGTAATTGTTATATCTTTTAGAGCTGTTAGATAAGCACAAAAAGTGAAGAAGAAGCACTTTCTTGCATGGTATAAATCTGCTTAACTAAATGTTGAATGTACCGCGCCTTAGCTGCGTAGCCAGGCACGCCAGCGCGAGGCAGCCCAAGCATATCGGAGAGGAGCTGATCACCGAGATCGCGCCGCGTTTCGACGCGTACGAGCCGCTCGTGCCGCACCGTCTGCGCATGCGTGGGCGCGTAGACGCGAGCCTGCGCGTGTCCGCAAGCGTACGTGTGGTCTGGGCTTAAGGAAGTCATCATCAGGCTGACCA
This sequence comes from Dermacentor silvarum, assembly GCF_013339745.2. Taxonomy (NCBI): domain Eukaryota; kingdom Metazoa; phylum Arthropoda; class Arachnida; order Ixodida; family Ixodidae; genus Dermacentor; species Dermacentor silvarum. Next base: position 137,820,743 of record NC_051155.1, read on the forward strand.
CTCTGCCTTCTCTTAAGTAACTTTCTCACTGTTTCTCTTGGTTCTGCGGCTTACTGTTTTGTCGTTGAAGCCTGTAACTCCTTTAGCATTCAAATAAACTCACATTTTAGCTTTTGCAGCACATATTGTCATTTTAGAGCGCAGCTCTTAGGCGCCAGTTCCTACGGCGATCGTCGGCGCTGGCGTCACATGTAAACGAGTGCAGCGAAAGATGAAAGTGCTATGGAGATCCAGCTCCCACGCAACCATATACAACCCCTACACATGGGACAACCCAACCCACTTTTGGACGAACCTATCACAGAAAACGAGGTGAGAGCGGCCATCGCAGCCACCACCCGTAACACAGGGGCGGGCGCGGACCGTATCACGAACGCCATGATCAGAAACCTTAGCGACAAGGCCATCTCCGCGCTCACGGCCTTTCTGAACCAACACTGGGAACAAGGTACGGTGCCGGCGATGTGGAAACACGCACGCATAATCATGATCCACAAACCGGGGAAGAAATTGGCAATTAAAAATCTCAGACCCATCTCGCTCACATCCTGCCTCGGCAAGGTGTACGAGAAAATCATACACAAGAGACTGCAGAGACAGTTAGAAGACAACAAGCACCTGCCAGACACCATGTTTGGTTTCCGCGCAGGCTTGTCCACACAAGACGTTTTACTCCAAATCAAGGAAGAAGTCCTCAGCAACGTTCCCCGCAGCGGCGAACATGCTCTCCTAGCAATCGACATCAAAGGAGTTTTCGACAACGTCAGCCACCAAGGAATCCTAGAAGGGCTCGCCAACACCAACTGCGGTGAGCGAACGTACAAGTACGTTCAGAGCTCCCTAAGCCACCGCACGGCAGAGCTGAAGATTGGGGAGATCCAGACTGCAGTATACCACCCTCCCAACAAGGGCACACCACAAGGAGCAGTCATCTCACCCACGCTCTTCAATGTAGCCATGATCGGTCTCGCAAGAAAACTGCAGGACGTAGAAGACCTCCGCCACGCCTTCTACGCACACGACATAACACTCTGGACCACAACAGGGTCCCTTATTCAAAAAGAAGAACGGCTGCAAACTGCAGCTGACCTCATCCAAGAATACATCAGCCAACGGGGACTACAATGCTCGCCTGAGAAATCTGAACTCATACGAGTCTGGCGAGGCCGGGGTAACCACACAGTCCCCACAGACCCTACACGAAAAATCGAGGTACACCTCAACGGGAGCCTCATACAAGAAACGTCATTGCTCAGGGTGCTGGGCATGTGGCTGCAGTCTAACCAGCGTGCTACACACACCCTTACGCTCCTCAAAACCAGTGTCAAGGCGATATCACGCATGATATCCCGTGTAACATCGAAGAATAGAGGCATGAAGGAAGGGGACACCCTCCGACTGATCAAAAGCCTGGTGGTGAGCAGAATCACATACAGCCTGCCGTACTACCATCTCACACAATCCGCGACGAAACAGGCCGACACGCTCTTGAGGATGGCTTTCAAGACCGCTCTCCGCCTGCCGATGGGTACATCGACTGAGAAATTATTGGCGCTGGGGTTACACAACACCCTCAGCGAACTCACACAAGCCCTTCACGTCTCACAACAACAGAGACGCGCGGACTCACACGGGCCGGCAGGTCCTACAAACCTTGGGCTTCAAAGCCACAACAATACGAACCCAAGAAACCTGCACGATACCTCGTCACGTCCAGGACAGGTATCACATTGCCCCAATACCACGCAGCATGGACCCTAACCTACACTCCGGAAGGAGGAAAGCGAGGGCCCAATACATAGAGAAAACATTCAGGTTCGATACCACGGCCCGTTTTACGGACGCCGCTTTGTACGGAACGAAGAAAAAGGGCGCAGTGGCAGTGGTCTGCGACCGCCGAGGCCACGTCACCTCCAGTGCATCGACCCGCCCCTGCACGATCACGGAAGCGGAAGAGCTGGCCATCGCGTTAGCCATCCGCGAAGGCCAACACGCAAACCACTGACTATCCTCACGGACTCCCAGCAGGCCTGCCGCAACTTCCTACAGGGAAGAATCGCAAGACCTGCGGCACAAGTCCTAGCCCAAATACCCAAGGAGGACACTGACGACAACACCATCATAACCATCATTTGGATACCGGGTCACGCTGCCATCACGGGTAACCTGTATGCCGACAGAGCAGCTCGAGAATTTGCACATAACCGAGCACTCATCACGCCGACTGCAGATGACCCTGACCAAGTTGACCCCGAGTATTCAGCAAACCTGAACTACCACAGAGGGAGTCGCTTGCGATATCCCCACCCCATCGAATACTAAAGACGGAGGATGCCGCTGCCTGGCGTAGGCTCCAGACAGGCACTTACACGAACCTACACATATTACATCGCATGCACCCCACAGCCTACAGGGACGAATGCCCGTGGTGTGGGGCCACACCAACCCTATACCACATTACGTGGGAGTGCACGCTACACAGCATAGAACACCATGACACGAACACCACGAGGGAGCAATGGGAGGCACTGCTGTCCAGCTCGGCCCTCGACGACCAGCTCAAGCTGATCCAGAGAGCAGAGAAGATGGCAAGAGCCAGCGGAGCCCTGGACTAGAGGCCCCGACCATTAGCGATGCCCCATTGGGGCAAGGCAAAACTATCTTTGGATTAAAGGTTATCTATCTATATCTAAAGATGAAAGAGCGCACGCGGAGTGCCGCGGAGATGAAAGACGCGAGGAGGAAAGCGGAGATGAGGGTGCAGCGGAACCATGGGCGGAAAGCGGATGAGGGTATGACGAAAGCGTGAGAAAAAAAGCGCAGTGTGGCGACGATGGCTACGAGATGGCGCCAGAGTAGCGCGCGTCGTCTGGGGAGGTCTGTCGACGGCGGCTGTTGTAAGTCCTGCCCACGTGTAACCCATGCGCTGGCTATCGCGTTCTCCAGATTAGCGAGGCAGTCGTGCCACACTTCGCTCCTTTGCAACGTGCGGTACGAGTCAGATTGTCCACGCCAGCCAATATATCGCTAAATGAAAACACGTGTAGAGCTGCACTCAAATTTTGCATTACGCAGTATTGTAATCGTCGGTGAATATTTTAGCACTTGGTTTTCATTTCATGCAGGGCTGCTTTAAATTAGAATTTGCGCGAAGTTCGAAACACACTTCGCATGTGGCCCCTATGCCCAAAACGTGCTGCGCTATGGCGCCGCAACAAACTGGACGAAAGTAATCCCCACACTCTCCCCTCCTAAATTTTAACCTTCCATCTAAAAGTGCTTGCGCAGGACACTTATGCCCTGTGAATTGCACAAAATGCTGCAAGTGTTGGAAAGTGCATTTATGATTTGTTTTCTGTTATCTCGTTGAAGCAAACAAATTTAAGTGTAAATGTTTTTTACTGCTTTTGACTAACTGGCCCTACCGAGATTTCATACAATGCTTACAGAGGAAATGGCACTCCTGTGTGCTATCAAAATGTCAAGTGAGCATTCTGCTGATTCAGGATGTGTTGAGCTACCACACTGGCGTATACATGTAAATGTACTGGAACGCAAAGAATTCCATGGTCGCTGTGTCACAAACACATGCAAATGTGATTACTAGTGGTCCAGTGTAATGGCTATTCCGCCAGTATTTTTTTGCGGTGTCAGTTAGTTGAAACAATATTTTTTGCACAAATAAAGAACAAGTTTGTTGATCTACAGGGTGTTTCAGGGAACACTTTCAAAATTTATTTAAGGTTGCCTGTGGCAGATAGCCCAATTCTAGTTAATGAACTGGTCTACTTGAAGAGGCGGACATTACTTGCACAAGAAATTGAAATGCACAATCGAATAATTAACAGAAATTGACTAATTAGATTTGTAACTAATTACCTGATGGCCCATATTGCAATTTACAAATTGTAGCCTTGGAGTTCGCAAAGCGGATCCACTTGGAACGAATTCTCGGGCTGACACCAGTTTCGAGATATTAATTCCCGAACTTTGCGGAGAAATGCATCGGCGTTCCAGTTAATTGTGTGCTTCAATGCATAAAGCAACGCTTTGTTAAGAAGTTAACAAAGGGTCCGCTGAGGGGTCCTCAGCGGACCCTATCACCATCGGGATACAGTATGGCGGAGGGAAAAGGCCAAAGTCGCTCGAGATCCAGATCCCTCACGCCGATAAGAAGACGGAGCCGAAGTCATAACAGACGTAAAAGCAGAAGTCGAAGCCGGAGTCGGAGTGGGAGCGGCAACCGGAACCGAAACCGCCCCCTGCCAGACGGCGTGCGGCCCACACAGGGCGAGACACAGACAGGGCCGCGCAAAGTCACCTGGTCCGACATAGTCGCGGGGAGAAATGAATACTGTGTAGAGAGCACCCCCGCCACTGGCAGTACGAGAGGAGCCCCCGATCGCCTCCTGGCGGCGAGGATGGAGAAAATGGAACGAGAGAACAAGGAACTTCGAGAAGAGCTGGGCAGGGCCAGAAAGCAGAACGAACAATCAGCGAGGAAAATCGACGAGCTACAGCAGACGCTGGACGAAATATTGAAGAACATGAAAGGATCCTCTCATGAGAGGATCTCCTCATCCACCTCCCGCGAGGCCGCCGAGCGAGGCGATGTGACCGCGACAGAAGGCGAAGTCGGGGAGATGGACACCTGTTGCGGCGAAGAAGCACCGGCGACGGCGGGCTCCAAGCGCAAGGGCACGAGCGACGCGCCACCTACGGAAGACGCTGTGGTCCACGCACAAGCACCGAAGAGACCCAGGTCAGGAGCCAGAAAGATAGACGCGATCGAAGAGATGGTGAACAAACTGACGGACAAGATGGAGCGAATGTTTGACATGCTCCTCACGAGGCTGAACGAATCCGACGCGGGACGGAACGCGCAGTACGCAGCGGTCAACACCCAACTCGCGGCCATGAATAAACGAATCGAAGATCTGGAACGTGGGACGATGCAGCTGCAGCATCTGCAACATCACCACCACCTGCCCGGAAGGGCCGGGGTACCGTCACCACAAGCGATAAATGTACCGGCCATCCTCACCAGCGGCAACAACGCCAACACCACCCGCACCGGGGAAGGAGGGATGCACGGAGAGTTGTGTCCCCCCAACACCTCTGCATAACAATCATGGCTGTGTCCCGCAAGTCCGACAACAGACGCATTGTCTGGCAGTGGAACTGCAGGGGCTTCAAAAACAAAAAAGCAACGATGGTGCAATACATGAAAACGCTTTCAAATAACAAACTTCCTGTCGTGATTGCCTTGCAAGAACCTTTCGACCGGCCCCAGCTTCCGGGCTATGTTACGTGTTGTACCCCCTACGAATGCATGGGGAGGGACGTCAAGGTGTGCACCCTGGTTAAGCGTGGGACGGCCTTCATCGAACACGAACTCGTGCTCCACGAAGAGTCGGACATAGACCACGTCCTGATCGAAGTCGTTCCGAGTAGTGGAAGAAAGAAGACCGGCCTCTTCGTGCTCAACGTATATAGCTCCCCCTCGCAAAGAAACCGCACTCACACTTTCGACGCCCTCTTTCGCGAAGCGATGTCCAAGGCCACCTCCAATCCCTTGCTCATATGTGGAGACTTCAACGCGCCGCACACGCAATGGGGATACGGAGCTGACTCGCCGAAAGGGAAGAGGTTAGCCGGACTGATGGACGAGCTCGGCCTGACCGTACTCAACGAGCCGGCTTCGCACACCAGGATCGGACAGGGAGTGTGCCGCGACACATCCCCCGACCTCTCTGTCTGGTCGGGCGCGGACGCGGTCACTTGGTCGAACTCTTTCGAGGACCTGGGGAGTGACCACATAATCCTGTGTGTGACCGTGGGAGAGAATAAAGTGAGGAGGACGTCTGCCGAAAGGCAAGAATCGTGGACTGGGATAGATTCCAGAAAAATAGAGAACGAGACAAGAAGGAGGGCCCTATTGAAGACATCAGCGAATGGTGCAGAGAACTACTCGCGGACGTAGCGAAAGCCACCGATGAGATTGAATGGACGGACTGGCGATAAGAATCCCCCAAAGAAGTAGGAGATAGATCCCGCGGAGCTGGGGACGACGACGCTCCCCAACCGTCCAGAGTGGACAGCCGGCTGGCACATCTCGTTGCGGCCAAGAAATCCATGCAACGGAGAGCGAGTAAGCAAAAACTCAACAGGAAGATACGCAAGAAGATCGCCGAAATCAACCGGGAGATCGAGACGCATTGCGGCCGCCTGTGCGAGCAAGAATGGCAGGAGCTGTGTGACACGATGAACGGCAACATGAGCGCGGGACGCACCTGGAAGATTCTCAGGCACCTGCTCGACCCGGGAAGCACCAGAACGGCGACCCGTACAGAGATGGCCAAGCTGCGACACAAGTACAAGGACGACCCTGAAGCCTTCGTGGAGGAGATCGTGCAGACGCACCTCACTCGACCGGAAGGGAAGAGTCACCCCGAATACCGCGGGGCTCCCAACGAGGAGCTTGACGCTGACTTTTCCGTGCAGGAAATTAGAGCGGTCCTCCAGCTATTGAAGACCAAATCGGCGCCAGGTCCTGACAGGATCACCAACAAAATCTTGAGGAACCTGAACGACGACGCCATCGAGAAGCTCTGCGAGTACATCAACTCGTGCTGGAAGGAGGGCCGTATTCCGCAAGAGTGGAAGTCCGCGGACGTTATACTAATACCGAAGCCAGGCAAACCGCTAGAGGTCCGAAACATGAGGCCGATCTCCCTCACGTCCTGCGTGGGGAAAGTGATGGAGCATGCCTGCCTCAACAGGGTGACGACGCTCCTCGAGAAGCAGGACGCCTTCGGCACCCACATCATCGGTTTCCGGAAGGGACTTTCCACGCAGGATGCCATGCTGCAAATCAAAGAACAGGTAGTGAACGCTCCGAGCACTCACGTACGCGCCTTGCTCGGGCTAGACCTCAAGAGCGCCTTCGACACTGTGAAGCACATGGCCATATTGGACAAGATCAGCCGACTCGATCTCGGGGCGAGGTTTCACCGATATGTCTGCAGCTTCCTGAATGAACGCGAGGCGACGGTCAAGATCGGACGGGGCCACGCCGCGAACGGTCCGAATGGGCGGTGCGGGAACGCCGCAGGGCTCCGTACTCTCCCCCATGCTTTTCAACCTCGTCATGATCGGCCTGCCGGAGCGTCTCGACGCGATAGAGGGCATCAATCATACGATCTACGCAGATGACGTGACAGTGTGGACCACGGAGAACACGAGCGTTGGCGAAATGCAAGACCGACTGCAGCGGGCCGTCCGGGAGGTGGAGCGGCACCTTGAAGACACGGGACTCGTCTGCTCACCCGACAAGTCAGAGATCCTACTCCACAGACCGCGCAAGAAAGGACCCCTCCCGCAGGGCGTGCTCGACGCCCGTCGTTTGGGCGTCCACGTCACGACGAGGGAGGGGACCCGAATACCGACGGTGTCCAAGTTGCGAGTGCTCGGCCTGTGGCTGGAAGAGAACGGTGCCAACCGCGAGCTGGTTTCCCGACTGCAGAAGAAAGTAGCCGCCGCCACGCACCTCGTGCGGCGAGTCGCGAACAAGAGGAAAGGAATGAAAGAACACAACGTGACGAGGCTGATACAGGCGTACGCGCTGAGCCATATATCGTACGTCGCCGCGTATGCCGACTGGAACAGGAGCGAAACCGACAAGCTGAACGTGGCGATCCGCAGGGCGTTCAAGACCGCCCTGGGGGTACCCCAGTACACGCCAACTCACAGGCTCCTCGAGCTGGGCGTACACAACACGCTCGAGGAGGTCGCCGAGGCGCAGAGAATAGCGCAGCTGGAGAGGCTGTCGGGCACCAAAACGGGAAGACGAATCCTCGACCTGCTCGGGATTCGATATCATGAGGCGCGGGGACTGAAGGAAACACTGCTACCGGAGGTCAGGGACGCCATACAGACGGAAAACATGCCGAAGAACATGCACCCGGTGCATGACGTGCAAAGACGTAAACGACGGGCGGTAGCAATCCTCGAGGAGCACGGAAGACGAGAAGGCGTCCTGTTTGTCGATGCAGCCAGGTACCCGCGGCCCGCCGGTAACGTTGATGGCGACGAGGGACGACGACCACCATCGCCACTACAACGAAATGTGCGAGACGAACCGGGGATGCCAACACCACCATCTCTACTACTACTACGACGACAAAAACGGCAGCAGCAACAGCAGCAACATCAACGACACGGCCGGCCGACGGCGGCGGAGCCCGCCTTCTCTATGGCGGTCGTAGATACGAAGGGAAGGATCCGAGTCACGGCATCAGCTAGGCTGCCGTCGGCCGAAGCAGCGGAGGAGATGGCCATAGCCCTCGCGGTACTCCACGGAGGTACGGAGGATAGCCTGATAATAAGCGACTCCAAATCAGCGATCCGGAACTACACCAAAGGTTGGGTGTCCGCGGATGTGGCGCGCATGCTCAACGCCAGAGCCGGAGACTTCGTGTCCGGCAGGATTACGATCAAGTCCCTCAAATGGTTCCCCGCGCACGTCGGGGAGCTTGGTACTAAAGAAGACAACAGCCGCAACAACAACAATACTAACGGCCGAAAACACACCGGCATCCCGCCCAACAACAACGAGCGTGCCCATCTCGTCGCGAGGCAACTTACCCGCCGCGACGCGATCACCCAGAGGGCAGCCGCCGTTGTTGTGCGGGACCCCACCGGAGGAATTATCAACACAACCCAAATCGCGGCGGTCGGAGCTGGGGGCCACGGGGACGCCGACTGTGATATCGAGGAGTTTCCGGCCTCGTACCGAGAGGTTCTTGCACACTATAGGAAAGAACGTATGACATATCCACAACCCCACGGGCGGCTGGACAGGTCCCAGGCAGTCGACCTGAGGCGGTTGCAGACGGGCACTTTCACCAACCCCTATCACCTGCACCGCCTGTGGCCCGCGCTGCACCCGTCGCCCGGCTGCCCGTGGTGCGAGCACGAACGGGCTGACATGGCCCATATACTTTGGGAATGTCAACGCCCTGAAGAAGGACCAAGAGGAAGGGGGAAGATAACAGCAGGACCTTCTGAAGCGGGGCGCCTCGCTGAGAGATGGCAAGCCGCCCTCCTCAGCGAGGCACCCGAGGACCAGGAATGGGCCGTCCAGCGGGCCAGGGCCATTGCCGAGGATCTCGAAAGATTTTTCTCCGGCGATGGACCCCTGGCAGCCTAGCCCCGGGCACCAACAGCCTTAACCGCTGGACAAATAAAGTTTATTCCTATCCTATCCTAACCTTTAAGAATTTTTGTAAGTGTTCGCTGAAACACCCTGTATATTGTCATTAGATGGCCGCTGGATAGGGGTCATCAAAACAAAGTTGAAAGGATTTTCGTTTGAAAAGTAAAAGTTTAATCTGAATGAAATTTTGAATGAGTGGAGTAAGTACTTTACAGAACATGCCGGAGGAGTTGCATATACAAATCAGTCGGAGGTGTCGCAAGAAATTATCCGTCTAACTTATTGGAGTGAGCTGCAGGGTGCGCTACAGATCACAATGGAGACCAAATAAAACTGCAAATATCAGGGACATTGCAGAACATTTACGTGAAATGTTTCAAGGATGCTGGTTCGTGAGTAAAGGCACAAGTACTGTTAAGTATAAAACTGAAATAAAGATTCCAAGGCATCTTGCGCAAGTATAGGGGAGCTGATGTGGGCTGAACGTTAAAAATTGCTGTACGCAAGTCTGAACTATTCTAATAAGCGTGTTAATCAGAGCAAGGTGCGCTGAATCGGGGTGACGGAGGAAGAGATCACCTAAAGGCTCATTCACACTAGGCCGACACGACACCGATTTCGGTCTGTCGACTGTTGGCGACAGCAGTTTACCGGACGGAAAGCGCTGTGGACAACAGTTTAAAGGAAGGAAAACGCTGTCGCCAACAGTCGGCAGACCAAAATCAGTGTCGTGTCGGCCTAGGGGGAATGAGCCTTAAGCACTGCGTGTCGCGGGAACACAATAGCTTTCAGAGAATGTGGTGCGTCACAATGGAGTGATCTATTTGGCGGAAAATTATGACAGTTTCGCTTGACTTTGCTAATTACGAATATAGGGGCCAAGCTTTTCGAAGCCAAGGTCTTCTTAGCTGACTTAACACGAGTTGGCGTATCTGGGATCTATTATCTTGTAACCACTTCCGAAAAAAAAAAGCTCGCTTAAGTGACTTGTAGATGTCATACGAACATGAAATAAATGGTATCAATTGATATCTTTCTGTGCCGAGAACACGTTGCAGCAGTCTGTAACTAAGGACATAAACAATAAGTATAATTAGCCGTAAGCGGGGGGCTATGTGAGTGCCTGTTTCGCCATCTGCCGTGCCGCCGCCAAGTGTCGTGTAACTTAAATGCTTCGCCCTCTGCCAGATATCACGAAGTGCCCAAGTTTTGTGTGAATCTGTGTCCACCTCCAAAGCGTGGACACAGAATGGAGGAAGAAGTCAGGAAAGTTGGCAACCGAGGACAGGGTAATGAAAGTGTAAATAGACAATTAGGTGTCGCCAAAAAGAAAGAGAAACAGACAGTAAATTGTGCTCAAGAAATGAAAACAAAAAAGACCATGGATATTTGTGAATATGGCGAAAGTTAAATCAAAGGAACATCTCTACGATAACACAAAAGGCAGTACGTGCCTTGCTATTTGAGGCCCAAGATGTTGCCTAAGGACAAAAACACACCGGAGCAAATATTCGCAACAGGATGAAGTATGTGTCTGCAGCAGAAAAATCTGGAAACACATCCTAATAAAATGCTAGCGTATTCACCCAGCGATGCTCGTAGGTAACGTCCACCTTCCAGAGGCGCTGGGATTCAAAGTGGATGGAAGCAAAGCATTAAGCGGTAAGCAGATGTTTGGAGTATCGGTGGAAAAAGGCAGGGAAGAGATTGATAGGACTGAATCTGTTACACGCATAGGTAACTGACAAGGTAGAAGAGAGAAAAGATTGAGATGTAGGCGGAGTGCTAGGCTAATAGGCATAAGTATAGATTACCCGATTAGCTCAAGCAGGTTAGGCGACTATGGTCACCGCCCCGTTTCAAAAGGAATGCCACTAAATCATCATCATCGGGAGAGAGGACTCATATCATGAAAGCAGAACAATTAAACTCAAATTCAAAATGGGGCGTTTCTCCGGACAGTTGCTTTGAAAAGGGGGAGGGAGGAAGGCATGTTATGGGAAACGGAACGAAAGAAGAGCAAAATGACTCACCATGGCGACTTTCCGTTTTCCTCCTGGTCAGCCGTTTGTCTATTAATTGATGATTTGCTTGATTGTTTATTTGTTTATTTTCCCGCTTCAAGAAAGTTCTTGCGATGCCTAGTCAAGCGTTGAAATGTGCATAACAGATTGCTTTTCGGCTCGCTGCTACTGAACGTTACACACACTTGTATTTTTTTATTGGTGCAGTTTATTCATTAAGGATGTTCCTACTATGCGCAGACGGTAGAATTCGAGCGCATTAATAAGTGAATCTACGCCTCCGTGTCTGCAAATTTTGCATCGAACATAGTTTGGTAAACTTGGTTCACCCGCAGAATTGCCTTAGGTCCATTTGTGAGGGTTTTACCTGTTGTAAGAGGTGTCATGGTAGAAGATAAAGCTAAGCTCTAAACCGGATTTGCTGCCCGCGTCCTCATTTGCTTGTATATATTGTGACATCGTTGTCAGCCCGCATTTGTCATGCTGAGCTTCATCCTCGCCTATATAGTCGACCCGGTATTGCACTGACTCCGGGATTGGTCCGTGCATCGGCATTGCACTAACTCCAGGATTGGTTTGCGCATCTTGGGGCGTACTCTCTCATAGCAGCTGCTGGTGCGGTTCTTTGCACAGGACTCTCCAGCCGGCGGGCCTCTTCTTTTCGCGCCGATCGCAAATCGAGCTGGCAGTCGAAGTAAACAACGTGCCATTGTTGAGCACACTCTAGCGGTGCCTCCAGGACACCTAGGGGGCAACCAACGCGCACACCAATGCTGAAACCCGGACCGCCCTGGTCCCAGCTTTGATCCGTCCACTGCCCCGTTGCATGCGCTGGAGATCCTGCGTCGCCTGCTCTATTATAATCTTACTTGCTCTCCTAGGGTCTCCGTTCTCCGGTATAATTTGCATTTTCGCATGCTAAATTATTTCATATGAGACAAAATCAGAGGAATCGCGCTTTTTTCCTCCGTGCGGAAAGTAGCGCGACATAAAAGAAGAGGCGAGCTCTTCCGAGAGGCTGCTTGCTGCCGTCGCCGGCTGGAACGTCTTTGATGCTGCGTACTTGCATGGACGGAATGCGCGTATACCAGTGGTATCAGCGTAAACTAAGAAGAAGAAAAAAGAAAACATAGGAAATGTACGCAAGACAGATTACGATAATTGTTTGGGGACAAGATGACCACATAAGTGCGTAAAATTATTTCTTCCTCCCTGCGTCATGATTGATGAGGTCTCACAGGCGTCGCGGACCCGGATGCGCTTGCGTGCGGTACAGCTTTCCTATGCAAATGAATCGAAGGAAGAAAGTAGGCCAAACTAGCAATTGCGAAACGATTTAGGTGCGAGAGGCTTGCATAACATATGATGCCTCTTTGAGGGCCAGTCTTGTCACCAAGCGTTGTTTTCGACAAAGTAGACCGCTATAGATACACAGACAGCAGACCTCGTTTTCCGAGTGGGCAGGAATGACACGTGCACTAATTGCTGAGCATGCGACGTAAACAGACGCGCACTTTATTATGCGCAGGCCCCGTACACACCCGCCTACGCCGAAGTCATGTCGGCGTGTCATGTCAGCGTGCACGGAAGCACAGGCCCCCAGTTTGTCGCGTTTCAAAAGCCCGAGGGTTCAACGACCTCGTCACGCTGTTTGAGGGAGTAATTGCGCTTCCCCCGTCTGCGCGCATATACATGCGGATAATCACGCAACCAATATTACCTTGTATAGGGGCGCTGAGTTTTACCTTATAGCGGCATATACTTGCTTCGGCTGGCTGGTTGATAATTCAAGCCACTGAAAAAAAAAAAAAAGAAGAAGAAGAAGAGAGCAGAGGAACGAGAGAAAAGCGTGCAACTGGGACACGACAGTAATGACGGTACATAAACATCACCCAAAGGGCGCATAATGCTTTACTGAGCAGCACGCTTTGTTAGGTGTTCTTTATTACCGCGGACGTTACCGTTGTTCTTCGTTCCCGAAATTTACGAGCTTCGCCTATCGAAGGAGAGTTTAGACATTCGATGGCAGCAATCCTTGGCCAGCCTGAGCTTTCATCTGCGGGCTCTCTCTCAGAGAACTAAACCCATGCAACAATAAAAAAAAAGTATAAATATGTATTAAGAAAGAACGCTGCGCGCAGTGCACAATCACTCGATCGTGTCGCGTTTTTCTGCACGCGTCTTGAGTAACGACGCGCGCCTGCGCTGCTGGCTGTCGCTTGCCATATAGTCATTTGTGGCGCCGGGCCAACTGCCGCGTCGAATCGATCTCGCGTTCATGTCGTAGTCAGTGCGCTCCCGCTTCCATGAGTCGTCTGAGCTAAGCGTGTTTGGAACGAGCAAACAAGTGAGCGTGGCACCGGTTGCCGGTCCCTCTGAGACGGACAATGGGTTGGACTGGAAAGAGAACATGTCGAGTTTTTATGGACATGCCGCGCGGCTGTCTTAATTATAAATCGATCGCACCATGGCTTCCGGTGCACAACGGAGACCGAAGTCTGCGATGAAGTTGTTTCTCGTTGGTCACGTTTCCACGACGATAACAATTTGTTAAATTCGGGCCGTTGAATGAGAATAAAGATCTACAATTGGCCATAATACGCCTGAGCGCGACTGTAGTGCGACCATTATGGAGAGGAGTCATGTCATTCGATTATTATTCATCGCAGTAGCGCACCCAGGATCTCTGCCAGGGGGGGGGGGGGGGGGGTAAATTTGTGTGTGTGTGTGTGGGGGGGGGGGGGGAAGCAAGCACTTTACATAATATGCAATTTCCTTGCTTTAGCAAGAGGAATCCAACAGCAAATAAAATTACTAAAATTATAATAATGATACCAAGGATGATGATGTTCATTTCTGCAGCGTTTTACTCAAAGTAATTTAAGAGTGAATGAATACAAGACAGTGATAGTGTTGTTTGTTAATCAGGAAAATTCGACCGCAAGCCACCTTCTGAATTGTAAATGTCAATGTGAACAGAGCGCTGAAGGTACACGTTGGACTGGTGGGGCTGGACGCGTGGGGGGGGGGGGGGGGGGGGGTTAACTCGGCCTCAGGGGAGGGGGTTACAACTATAATTAATTTATAATTTATAATAATGCATCATTAATTTACCAATGCCTATTGGTTCCGAATAGGGATAGCCAACAGTACCGCGTGCAATTTGGGCGGGTAGCGATGAGAGACTAGAGCACCTTCCAGAGCGCCTATCCTTTGACACTCAATGACGTACTCTACAAGCTAAACTCAACCTGTTGGATAATACAGCGCTATCGGAAGGAAAGAACCTTGGGCCATGGCCTATGCATTCTTGCATGCAAAAGGCCAAAGAAGCCCTTCTGCGCACTTCTTGAATGATACGTTGGATTGCAGGCATGCTTAATTGTGACAGCAGAGATTCCTTTGCGAATGACTGACTATTATTTTCCTATCCTGTCCTTATCTATTCTTCCCCTTTCCCCCTCCCCAAGCTGTAGGGTAGCAAACAAGCCACGTCCTTGGTTAACCTTCCTACCTTTCCCTCTTCGTTTCTCTCTCTCTCTCCCCCGCAGGGGCGTCTGCTGCAGCAGGCGTTTGGTGCGTTGCGACACCACGTACCCGAGCACACGAGGGTTGGACCCTCCCGCGTCTAGCGGTGCGTGGCTTAGCCGTGTACGGGGAAAAGGGGATCCTGGGCGTTGAGCCAATGCCGAGTGTTTGGACCTTTAAGGCCCCTCGGCGGAGACGGCACCTAGACGGCACCCCCGGACCGACCCACCCGGGGGAAATCGGTAGTCACCTTTTCCTGTCCCCCTCTCCAATCTTCGTCTTTATCTCTCACTTTTATTATTTCCTGTCTTCTTTTCACTTCTTACTTCCGAATTTCCGGGTGGCAATGGTTAACCTTGTGTGAGTAGCCAACCTAGGTTATGTAATATTCGGTTATAGTGGTAACGTACAGCTGGCGTTTGTGGGGCTTGTTTTTACAGGCCCTGCTGCGTCCCCTTGTAGGGCTCCATAATGGGTGGTTGGCGTTGCTGTCGAAAACTACTCGTTTACTTATGGATAGCTCCTTACCCCCACTCCCTGATCGCCCTCAAAAAGAGGGTGCACCGATGAAGTGTTCCAGTTTTTTGGACGGCAAAAAGAAAATTTTCGGCGTTTCCATGTAATACATTCCCAGAAACCAGAAAAGACAGTAAGAATTATCTCACCTTTAGTAGTTGCGAAATCCGTCACGGAAACTTTTGGTACAGGCTATAAAGTGTCGAAGATGGCGAGCGGTGATCTCCTTCTGGAACTTCGTGATAAGAAGCAATATGAAAATCTGCCTAAGCTAGTGTCATTCGGGGACATCCATGTGACAGTTACCCCACACCGTACTATGAACACAATTCGAGGTGTCGTGTCCGATTATGATCTCATTGAATTGACTGAAGCCGAACTTCTAGAGGGTTGGAGTGATCAGAATGAGCTAGTGCTGATCCACCGCCCCAGCAGAAGGGGCCATCGACCTCTGGGCTGGTGGCCTCAAGGATCTCGTCCATCGAGGCGAGGGCCGCACGTCAAACAAACCGCTCGCAAGAGCGCGTGTCCAGCGCCCCGCAAGAGGCCATGGACACAACAACCGGCCACGGTGCCGCCAGCGCCTAAGGAGCGCCGTGAATCTCGCGATCGCTCCAAACAAGAAAAAGCCCGCATCACAGGGCCCGACAAGGACTCCCCTGTAAGCTGATTTACATTTCCTGTACACACAGCACAAACCTTTTTTCAATATAGACACGCAATATTGCAATGGAACGTCAGGGGTCTTCTCCATAACCTTGATGACGTTAAAGAGCTCCTTCGTAAATATAGTCCAAGGGTGTTGTGTGTCCAAGAAACGCACCTAAAATCAGCAAGCACGAACTTTCTGAGACAATATGCCATTTATCGCAAAGACCACGACGATGCTACAGTCTCGTCGGGTGGTGTCGCTAGAATAGTCGATAAAGGTGTTGCCTGTCAGTAATTAAACCTCTGCACTTCTCTTGAGGCAGTTGCTGTCCGAGGAGTACTGTTCGGTAAGCTAGTCACGATCAGTTCGATTTACATCCTCCCTTGTTATCAACTGTCTAAGACAGTTTCAAAGCTTCATCGATGAACTTCCTCCGCCATACATAGTCGTTGGTGATGTAAACGCTCATAGCCCCCTATGGGGCGACTCTCGTTGCGACGCGCGAGGACGCCTAATAGAAAATCTTCTGTTTTCTTCAGGCGAATCTATACTTAACAAGAAAAAGACAACATATTACAGCGTTACACATAACACATGCTCCTCCATAGACTTAAGTATAGTATCGAGTACATTAATTCCGTGTCTGGAGTGGTCTGTTCTCAAGAACCCCTTTGGAAGCGACCACTTCCCAATTATGATAAGCTTAACAAAACAACATGAATGCTCCCCACACGTTCCCCGTTGGAAGGTTGACTCGGCTAATTGGGAACTTTTCCGAGAACTGAATACTTTAGCAAAGATGATATTGCCTCTTTCAATATAGACGATGCTGTGGTATATTTAACAGGTTTTATTATTGACGCTGCAACGAAATGTATTAAACAAACTAATGGATTCGCTAATAAGCGTCTTATCCCATGGTGGAACGACGAATGTCGGAAAGCACGCAAAAATGAAAACAAAGCTTGGGGATTGCTCCGCAATCCTCCTACAGCCGAAAACCTTATTAATTTCAAACAGGTCAAATCACAAGGCAGGAGAACACGTCGACGTGCGAAGAGAGAGAGTTGGGAGAGGTACCTTTCTGGCATAAATTCTTACACAAATGAGGCGATAATATGGAATAGAGTGAATAAATTAAAAGGCCGTGAGACGAACCCACTGCCCTTAGTGAGTACCCAAGGAGATGGCCTGGAAGATCAGGCAGATTGTCTGGGCGAACACTTTGAATATATCTCCAGTGCATCTCATTACACACAAATATTCTTGAAATTCAAAGAACGCGAAGAGCGACAGCCTCTTAACCGCAAAGGTTCTTCGAGTGAGGCTTACAACTGCCCATTTACCTTAGCTGAACTTAAGGCATCTCTATCTTGTTGCAACAACTCGGCGCCAGATGGCGATCATATCATTTACGAAATGATTAGGCAACTACACTCTGAAACACTGAAAACACTCCTGTTTCTCTACAATGCCACGTGGGTGGCTGGGTATATTCCATCCGCGTGAAAAGAAGCTGTAGATTGTCATCCCGTTACTTAAACAAGCCCAAGACCCGTCCTTAGCCAGCAGCTACAGGCCAATATCGCTAACAAGCTGTCTGTGCAAAGTATTTGAAAAAAAAAGATAAATCGGCGCTTAATTTGTCTTCTAGAAAGTAACAGCATACTAGACCCCCTTCAGTATGGTCTCAGAGAGGGAAGGTCGACAACAGACCACCTGGTTCGCGTCGAGGCAAACATCAGAGATGCGTTTATACATAAGCAGTATCTTAAATATCTGAAGGCAAAGTGTCTAAAGACGATGAACCTTTCAAAAATTCTCTCGCGCACAACATGGGTTAGTCTTCTAGATCTAGTTCAGTCTTTCTAGATCTAGAGAAAGCGTACGACACCACATGGCGCTTCGGGATTCTGCGAGGTCTTCTCGCGATGGGGGTCCGTGGAAATATGTATAACACACTTCGAAAGCTACCTGTCTAACCGCACATTTCGTGCAAGAGTGGGCAATGTTTTATCTAGAACATTCACCCAGGAGGCTGGCGCGTGCCACAAGGGGGTGTGCTTAGTTGCACACTCTTTATTGTAAAAATGAACTCCCTGTATTCAGTCATTCCACGCAGCATGTTTTATTCTGTGTATGTCGATGATGTACAGATAGGTTTCAAATCATGTAACATCGCTATTTGTGAATGACAGGTGCAGCTTGGATTAAACAAATTGGCTAAATGGGCGGATGTAAATGAGTTTAAAATAAACGCACAGAAAAGTACATGCATGCTCTTCTCAAACAAAAGAGGCGCGACACCAGTGCCAAATCTCACAATCAATCAAGAGGAACTATCCGTGAGCAGTGAATACAAATTCCTGGGAATAATTCTAGACTCCAAGCTTACCTTTATCCCCTATCTTAAATATCTGAAGGCAAAGTGTCTGAAGACGATGAACCTTTCAAATTCTCTCGCGCACAACATGGGTTAGTGATCGAAAATGCCTCCTGAACTTGTACAACAGTCTTCTCCGTTCGCGCCTTGATTACGGAGCTATAATTTATCATTCCGCAGCGCCAAGTGCATTAAAAATCCTCGACCCCGTTCATTATCTGGGCATCCGTCTCGCGACCGGTGCTTTCAGAACAAGTCCGATCCAGAGCCTTTATGTAGAGTCGAATTAGTGGTCACTTCATCTGCAGAGGTCATACAGCAGTTTTACGTATTTTCTGAAAGTACAAGCGAACATTAAACATCCTTCTTGTTCAACAATAAACGATGTGACCGCTGCCACACTCTTCCATAACCGACCTGCAGCGAGAAAGCCGTTCTCATTGCGTGTGAGGAACCTCAGTAAGGAAATGGGTTGTTCCAGTTCTTGAACAATGTCCTATGGCTCCAGCGAAACTGTTACCGCCGTGGCAGTGGCAGCTCATAAATTGTGATACATCGTTTGTAGAGGTCACTGAACACGCGCCAGAAGCACATATCAAAATGCATTTCCTAGAAATCCAGTCCAAGTACTCGTGCATGGAGTTTTACACATACGCTTCTAAGTCACGTGCCGCGGTGTCTTATGCAGCCGTCGGTCCATCCTTCTCGGAATCCGGTGTACTGCACCCGAAAACAAGTATTTTTATGGCTGAGACCCATGCACTATTGTCGGCTGTGAAGCATATAACGAAATCAAAACCTGAAGAGGCAATTGTATTTACAAACTCCCTAAGCGTCGTAAAAGCATTGATGTGCACTCAGTAAACACAAAAATCCTGTACTTACTGAGCTCTATTCCGTTCTGTGTCAAGCGTATATATCTAACCAGCATGTGATTATATGCTGGGTTCGTGGCCACAGAAGCATCGAGGGCAATGTGCTAGCAGACCAGTTGGCAACATCAACTACATCGCAAGCTATTAATCCTGCCGCTGCTATCCCTTCCACAGATCTGAAACCTTTTTTGCGAAAGGAATCGCGAAGCCACTGGCAACGCTTGTGGGACGCTGAAACAAATAATAAGCTTCACTTGATTAAACCACAGTTAGGTTTCTGGCCCCTCGTAACGAAAACATCCTTCTCGGAATCGTCTCAGAATATGACATACATATGGCACCCACAGTTTTTTGCTGACTGGTGATGAACCACCAACCTGTGGTAGATATGGTGAGAGGCTGACCGTCCTCCACGTCCCCCTGGAGTATCGGGAAGCCGAAACGGAGAGAAGGAAACATTTTCCTCTAGCATACCGCTATCATGTCCCTCTCCATCCCATTATGTTTCTTGGTGGAGAACCGCTTTTTAGCTCCAAAGCAGTCAAAGGTTTCTTAAACGATGTTGTCCTAAACGTTATTAGCCCAATAAATTCGTAGCGCATCCTCTCTCCAGCGGATGCCGCTGTGATTGTTTTGTATAGCACATGTCTTCAGGCCCTTGTGTTTCAAGGGCTCTGTTTAGGCAGTTGTGCTTCTTGCTAATTCATCATCATCATCATCATCATCATCATCATCATCATCATCATCATCATCATCAGCCTATATTTTATGTCCACTGCAGGACGAAGGCCTCTCCCTGCGATCTCCAATTACCCCTGTCTTGCGCTAGCGTATTCCAACTTGCGCCTGCAAATTTGCTAACTTCATCACCCCTTGCTCTTGCTAATTACTGCATCTTAAATATTTTGAATATAGTATCATTCTTTCTCAATACATTCTTCATTTTCATAGTACACATTATTAGTCATTGCCATGATCTTATTACATGTATATTTTACGCACTTTACAGCGACTATCTTTAGGCCCCTTCACAGCCATGCCTCATCTACTTCTCAGAATTCATCGCTCCATTGCAAACTCGCATACACTGGCATGGCGCTCTTTGGCCACACCTGGCCCTTGCGCCACTAAACAATACACATTCATTCATTCATTCATTCATTCATTCATTCATTCATTCATTCATTCATTCATTCATTCATTCATTCACTCTCCTCTCTCTCTCTGTATAATTATATCGCATTAAGAACATAAAAATTCGTGAACGCGCGTGATTTCGCTCCTGCGTTTGTTGCGACCCCATAAGAAAGGCACTGTTTAATTCCTCTTTCAAACGAAATAATCATTAGGCTGTAACACGAATTTGGAACATCATTTTTTAAGATATTGACTTGTCCAACAATTTCAGACCACAATTGAAGCCGTGCCTACTATAGTTTCATACATGATGTACAACTGTACAACTGCTCTGCTCTTTTTTGCGGCTTTTGTCCAAATATTTCTTCGGGAAACGTGAGCAACACAGACCGTATACCTGCAGCTCTGACAGTGGATATTTTCGTCAGCGTCTATATTTAGCCATTTTTAATTATAGCGAAAGAGAGATAAAGGCTTAACTTGGAAATATTCACTTACTAACTAAATTAACAAGCATGGTGTCAGCGCGCACAGGGAAACATGAACACATCACACCGCGGACTCTCGCTGTCAAAACGCTGGCGTGAGGAAGCGCAGCTGCAGCATCGAGCGAAGTGACCTTCGTGCTGTGTATCGCTTCAATGCAAACTGAGCGACGATAACACCGCACACACAAAGGTATGAGCCGCCTGCAGATCGCTTTCAAGACAAGGCGCGCGCGGTCGCGCGAAGTACGCAGTTGGTGCCGGAGTTGAACCCCCCCACCTCCCGCGCTGCCTCGCCACGCGAGCTGAGCCGCGATCGTCGGTTCCCCTTGCGCGTGGTCGCGAAATACGCAGTTGCTGTCGGAGGTCAACGCCGCCCCCCCCCCCCTCCCCGCCTCCCACCCCACGGCCTTTCGCGCGATGGAAGACGGCGCGTTTCCTGTCAGCTTCCCTCTGTTGCGCGCGCCAGATTGAGCTGCGATCGACGGCTCCCCTCGCGCGCTTTCACTCACACATACAGAATACGGCGCGCGGCGACGGTGTTATCGCCCTTGGACTTTATACAGAACATCACGGCGACAGCGACGCCGACAGCAGAAATGCGCCTGGAGTGTCCATATAATTTCTGATGCGGAAGGTAGCCACACGCACGCAGGTAGGCTTGACTGCGTCGTTTCATAAGCAAACTAGTTGCACCTACGTAACAACATGCTTAAAGATGCGCACTCGTGAAACGCGGTAGCACGGTAATAGAAAGGACAGTGACCGATAAACGGTGACTTTGGACGAGGCAAAAGCTCATTTCACGCAGGGAGAGTCACTGGCGATCGATGAAAGGGCCTCGACAAGGTCTACAACGGAGCGTCATAAATTGTAGCCGTTCGTTCCGCCAGCGTGGACTGACGGTGCGTGCCCTGCTGCATCCACCTGGCGCGCAAGCGCTGCTACTCCGGAAAAGGTCGCCAGCTGGCTTTGCACACGCAACGGTTCGAGCGGTGGCCGTGGTGCATTGTCATACCTGAGCAAGTGACCTCAGATGCTTTGACCTCAGCTCACCTAGCTCAGTAGTTATTGTTGTTGACCTCACTGGCAATGGCACACAGCCACTCTGGATTATTGGCCAAGAATGGAGAGACAATCAAAGCGATATATAACTGCATGGAATTGGTTTGTAGTTGGAATTGGTTTAAGATTGAGAAAGATTGAGAATGTCCATCGCATAAAAGGCGTACAAATGAATGTTGCAGGATCTGTATCCATAGCCGACATGGATAGTTCAGGATCCATTATAAACGTTTTGTAAGTATAACATCAGTATGCGAGTACAACAGCAATATGGTAAAAGAAAGCTTCTTGAGAGAATGAGGCCCACATTCAAGAACGCAACTTGAATACTTGAATCTCGTGAGCAAAAGAGGGGAATCGTGGCCTCATGGCCTGCAAAAGTAATAAAAAGTACATTTTAATACACTGCCTCTGACTGGTGGAGCAGATAAAGTGGAGGAAGTGTTTTGCACGGGCAGAATAAAATAAAAAATTATGGTTGATCCCTCTTTCATAGGAATTGGTTGAACACGAAAGTGAAACGTGTCTTCTATGTATGTGTACATTTTTTTAAAAATTTAATAAACGTATTTCTCTCTCTCCACCGAAGCTGTTGCATATTTGCTTCATGAACTCACAGTCCGCTGCAGCGAAAGGCCCATGGTTTTTGGGACGGCGACCGTGTTGCAGGTTTGCTTCGCGCGCAGCGTCCTGTTGGCGAGCGGCGTTGAAACGCGCCAGCGTCTCAGCGCGCTGACTTGCCCGCGAGAGATTGATAAGGGTGTTCGAAGGCGCGTGTCTGTGCATGCGGCCGTGGCGTAATGGTTTTCAATGTCGGCCTTCTCTGTACTAGGGCTCCTGGGTTCGAGTCCTGCCGTCGGACGCCTTTAATAATGTTCATTTTAATTAAATGCGAAGCATTTCATGGCGGACATTTGGCACTTTGACAGTATCTATCTATCTAGCCTCCTACGTCTTGGTGCTCATGGTCGTATCGTTAACTTGGTATTTAACAAAATTAGCATAAGAGTGTATGACGAACGTAAATGATAGGTCATGACATGTAAGTCACGAAACAGCTCCCTACGTCTTCGTGCTCTTATGGTGGTCCGTAAACTTGGTGGTTACCAAAATTGGCATAGTTTGACAACATTGTATGGTGAACATAAATGATAGGTCGTGGCATGAATGTCATGACATGCGTGTCATGTAGGTCATGAAACTGCCGCCTAAAATCACAATGACCCAGCCAAAAACCAGTAACACTCAAAAACCACTGAAATGGGTTCGGACGTGGGTACTAAGTGAAGGAAACACTAAAGAAAAGCAGGCAGATCCCACGCCCTGTGGGAATCGATGTTATGCGAAGCAGTGTGCGGGGGGGAGCTTACCAAGTTAACGAAACGACCATGAGAGCACCAAGACATAGGCCGCTGTTTCATGACCTACATGACACGCATGTCATGACATTCATGTCATGAATCCTCAGGAGTCCCTTTAGCTATGCCTAATAGACCTTAAGGCGAAATCCTTAGTCAGGCTCATAACTATGACTTCGACTATGAACCTTCACTTAGTAACACATCCGAACCCATTCCATTGGTTTTTTTCCTGAGTCATTGGCATTTTGCTGACTCATAGTCATAGCTATGGCTTCTACCACAATCCTTTAGTGTATCCTTGACTTAGTAGCCACTTCCGAACCCATTTCAGTGGTTTTTGAGTGTTAACCTTTTTTTGCTGAGTCATTCTCATCTTTGTTGAGTCATGCTCATGACTGTGACTTCTACTATCATCCTTTAGTCTTTCCTTCACTTAGTACCCACGTCAGAACTCATTTCAGTGGTTTAGAGTGTTATTTTTTCTCAGAGTCAGTCATTTTTTCTGAGTCATGCTCATGACTATGACTTCTACCATCGTCCTTGTGTTTCCTTCCCTTAGTACCCACGTCCGAAACCATTTCGGTGGTTTTTGAGTGTTATTTTTTGCTGAGTTATTGTAATTCTTGTGGAGTCATGCTCATGACTATGACTTCTACAATCATCCTTTAGTGTTTCCTTCACTTAGTACCCACGTCGGAACCCATTTCAGTGGCTTTTGAGTGTTTAAGTTTTCTCGCTGGGTCATTGTCATTTTAGGCACTTGTTTCATGACCTAAATGACACACATGTCATGATATTCATGCAATGACCTATCATTTAGGTTCGTCATACACTCTAGTCACACTATACCAATTTTGGTAAACACCAAGTTAACGAAACGACTATGAGAGCACCAAGACCTAGGCGGCTAGATAGATAGATAGATACCGTCAAAGTGGCAAATGTTCGCCAAGAAATGCTTCGCATCTAATAATGGTAGAAGTCATACTCATGAGCATGACTCATTAAAAATTACAATGACTCAGCGAAAAAAACGTTAACACTCAAAAACCAATGGAATGGGTTCTGACGAGGGTACTAAGTGAAGGAAACACTAAAGGATGATGGTAGAAGTCATAGTCATGAGAATAACAAAGCAAAAATGACAATCACTCAGCAAAAAAAGATCAACACTCAAAAACCACTGAAATGGGCTCTTACGTGGGTACTAAGCGAAGGAAACACTGAAGGATCATGGTAGAAGCCATAGTCATGAGCATGACTCGGCAAAAATGACAATGACTCACCACTAGAGTTACAGAATGGATACCAAGAGAAGGGAAGCGCAGTCGAGGACGGCAGAAAACTAGGTGGGGTGATGAAGTTAGGAAATTTGCAGGCGCAAGTTGGAATCAGCTAGTGCAAGACAGAGGTACGTAATTGGAAATCACAGGGAGAGCGCACGCACGCACGCACGCACGCACGCACGCACACACAGATGCATGCGCTCACGCGGACATACATACGCACAGACACATAGAGAAAGAAAGAGAGAGAGGCACGCTCACACACAGGCACGGACGCGCTCTCGCGCGGATAACGTCACAGCATTTATCTCCTCAATACCCTCCCTTTTCGACCCAGATACGTACCGCCAATCATACACAGCGTACGTTATTGTAAATTTCTGCTTATTATCAGCCTTCTCGGGCTCGGTGAGTTCTTCTATTCAAATCTGAAGCGGCGACCAATCCATCACTGAAGCCCTCGGGCGTATGTGGATGAGCTCACCGCAGGCAGACACGCCTTCATTCTGAATAAGTCGCACGGACATCCATCACGCCCAGGCGAGTAATGTAAGCAGCGTGATTTGCAGAATAGCGTTCTGTATGTCGGAAGTTTTAGCGTGATTGTGTTAGGTAGGAAAGTTGAATGACCGAGGCTCCCGCTGTGACTGTAACGAGCAACTGTTGCAGTTATTTGCTGCGATCGCTATGTGGTCGTTTTCGGTCTGTCGCCTTGCATTATCACCCGTTTCGCATGCATAACTTTAAGGAGATGCAGGATAAAATAACAGCGAATACTTTTTTTTTGCATTTTTCACACTCCGAGCATCTGTGACGCTACGCATTGACACTCACATGTTTTCGGGTTTATAGTATGTTTAAAAACTCGTAGAGCAGCGGTTTCGCATCTCATTTATCAATAAACAAATGCGATAAGTGTGATTACGCATGTTCATGCATTTCGCGTTTGATGTTACGCTAATGGAGCATTTGATTATCCCAAGTTTGTCGCCAAAGACAATTGCGCTGATTTGATGACCTGATGCTAACTAAATATACCGAAAAATGTCGGCCAGAGCAGTGAAAACGCGAAGGCTTGAAGATTTTAGAGGTAAATTACGAAAGAGTTGTACACATGTTGTATTGTTTTTTTTTCCATTTACAACAATTCTTCATGCCCAATACTGCATAAACAATTCTGAACAAGTTCCAATGGCAGCAGTGCAGTCGTCACACCTACGTCGTCCTCATGCTGTCATGTCGTCTACTAAAGCACGTCGACGGCAATTTCTGCCGCCATCATCAAACACCGTCCTCGACGCGAGCACTGCGCTTCGCAAGCATTGCTAGTATGTTCATTTGATTTCTGCTGTCCACGTAAAACCTATATTCGCTTACTTTGACAATCATCTTCGATATGGTTTTTGCAGCAATTTTCCTTCCTCCATCTTCATGTTGTTCTTCGGTCTTGTTTGTTTGAATGTGTTCTACGAGAGTGTTAGATACGAGGTATATTTGTCATATGAAATATTTCGAAAGGAGGGTTGTCGGAACCAAAATATAGAAAGCTCTGTGCTGAGGACGAGAACGTTACCGAGAATTACATAGGCGCACCTCGTCTTCGAAAGCCATGATGGCGAATGCTCGACTGAGCTCGTTTAGAACTCATCGCACCGCAGAGGTAAAGGGGGAAAAGGAGAAGAAATGAGTTTCATGGATTTTAACTTCACTGTATCATTTCGATACCGAAACTGGACCACTACTTTTTTTTTAAATTAAAGAATGTTTTTTGGAGTTTCGCTTCATAAACGTGTTTTGTATTTACATGTTCTTGTCTTACTTTACGTCGAGGTTGGGTTGAGAAGGCTGGCCACCATTACAGTGATGTCACCCCACAAGAGACATCTCTTATCTGGTGACGAGCAAATAGAAGGGATGTGTACAGCATGCCAGCAACACGTCACTACAAGGCATGTGTTGTGGAATTATCCTAGACACGAGGCAATCCGGAAGCGCATCATGAACGAAATACCTCGAGGTATCCGACCAGCCACATTGGATGATTGGATTCGACATCTCCAAATCAACCAGGAAGATGTTTCTCATCTGTCGGTGGAACTTACCGAATTCGTCTACGATGAAAACGTACAAGGCCGTCGTCTCCTTGGGAACCCCCTCTAATGCTCAAGGCCATCGGGGATTCTTAATTTTTAATTTTTTTCTAATGAAGACCTTACAAATGAAATCCATCGGGGCGGGGAACTCGGTACTAGATTTTAGCTACAGCGACGTATTTGACGCTGTAGCTACCGATACCGCAGCTGTAGCTACGATACCGCAGCGATGGCCTAGCGGTAGAGCATCCGACTCGTATGCGGGAGGTACCGAGTTCAAATCCCGGTGCCGCCGGGAACCCACCGGTTTTTCTAATGGGTAGAGATGACCCCTGGCCTGGTGCTCGGCTGTCGTGGGGGTCCACATCTCGAAAGAGGGCCCAATAGAGATTTCAGCTGTTGTCTCTGGGCGCCTCTTGTCCAACCACAGACGGCCTTGTAGACGAGCATCCGCCGCGGCTGTGAGGGGCAAGTGCTGCCGCCGGGTACCTACCGGTAAAATAGGTACAAGCGCGCTCCCGGCCTGGTGCTCGGCCATTATGGGACCTCAACGCTTCGAAAGGGGTGGGTGTTTGACCTCAACCCGAAGGCGTCCCCACCTCAATAGGTGCTTGGGGCGTCACATGGGAAATGACCGCCGAACGCTAGGCCGGGGCACACTTGTACCCATTTGAACCAGTGGGTGCCCGGCGGCGGTGGGAATCGAACCCACAGCCTCCCGCAGCCGAGGCGGGCGTTCTACCACTAGGCCACGGTTTGACACAATCGACTTCAATCGGACACAGTCGAAGTGGGACACATTCGAAGTTGACTTCAATTTGTCCAAAGAGGAGACTGGATTTAGAAACTCGCATTCAACAATGTATCAGACTCATGTCGTCAATCAGGTAAGTGAGAAGTATGCGGAATGTAACCAAACCATATTATGCGAAGGCCACATAACGTGGTTGCGCGTTATATAATAATATATACAGGGTGTTTCATTTTAGCTGCACTAAATTTAAAAAAAAATTGCCTGTGGCAGATAGCATAATTATAATGCTTGATCTAAACTACTCGATGAGGCGGCCAATACTTCCACAAGAAATCAAAACGCCTAATTGAATAATTAACAGAATTAGGCTAATTAACTCTTTAATTATTTATTTCACGGCACATCTTTCAATCTACGAATTATAGCCGCTGAGTTCGCAAGGCGTATCCACTAGGAACGAATTCGCAGGACTGAACCAGTTTCGAGATATTAATTTTCAAAGTGTCTGACGAAATGCATGGGCAATTAACTTTTTGAGGAAAACGCTGTTTTATGCATTGAAACACAAAGTTAACTGGAACGCCCATGCATTTATTAGGGCGTTCAACGTTCAACACCTGCCTCCAACTTGAACCGGTTCAAGTTGGCGGGAAAGTGGTTAGAGGCATAGACAGACAGACGGACGGACGGACGGACGGAAACAGGGACAGGAAGAGAGCGGTACGGATTAGTGAGAAAACGGGGGGAGCCGATATTGTAGATGAGATTAAGAGAAAGAAGTGGAGTTGGGCAGGCCATGTAATGAGTAGGGGCAGATAAACGGGGGTCTGTTAGAGTCAGGTGCCAAGGGAAGGGAAGTGCAGTCGAGGACGGCAGAGAAATAGATGCGATCGTAGGAGGAGGAATAAACTTTTATTGCGGAACCAGCACTTTAAGATGGCCGAGCCAAAGCCTCCCATGAGGGGACGTCGAGGGCTTGCCTCGCCACCGCCTCACGGGCGTGCTGGGTCGCCCAGGTTTGGTCGTCGAGGGCGGAGCTCCGCAGAGCCTCACGGAACCTCGACGAGAGGGTCGTGGTGTTAATGTGTGTGTACTGTGCTGGGCACTCCCACAGCATATGCGGAAGCGTAGCCGGGTGAGTGCCACAGCACCGGCAGTTGGGGGTATTGTAAACTTCAGGGAATATAAGGTGGATGCGGGCGGGTGACGGGTACGTATTTGTTTGTAGCAGACGCAGGGTGGTAGCCTGCGCCCGGCTGAACTTGGGGTGAGGTGGGGGGAAGGTTCGGCGACTAAGGTAAAATGCCTTAACGAGATCGTTATGAGTAGTCAGATGGTCCCTGGTGTCCAACTCGTCTCCAGTGTCTCCGGCGCGGTTGACTAGTCCTCGCGCAAGTGGAGTGGGTGACCTCGTTGAGGTTGGGGAGGTGTGGGTGGACAGTGCCCGCGTGGGCCGGGATCCATGTCAGGGAGATCATGCTTTCTTTAGAGTGTGGTGCCTGGCGGAGGATACGAAGAGCTTGAGGAGAAATACGGCCTTTGCTGAAGTTAGTGACGGCTGAGCGAGAGTCACACACGATGGTGTGACAGGTGGGATCTAGAGTGGCCAGGGCGATGGCCACTTCAGCCGTTTCGGCAGTGGGGGTAGTGACGCTGGAGGCGTGGTGTAGGACTCCATTGCGTGTGGCGACGGCCACAAATCGTGTGCCATGGGAATATTGGGCTGCATCAACAAATGTAACGCCAGGTACATGAGCTTTTATGATTGCTCCGGCCCGAGCTTGGCGTCGGGCCCTGTTATATTCAGGGCGCATATTTCTAGAAATAGGGTCTGTGTGGATCCAACTACGCATGTCAGTCGGGATCGATTGTTTGGGGCCCTGTTGCTGATGGTAAGTAAAGCCAAGCGTAGATAGAATAAAGCGTCCCGTTTCAGTAAGGGTGAGCCGTTCAAGCTGAGAGCGTTGTTGTGATTCAATGAGTTCGGCAAGGGTGTTGTGAACTCCTAGTTGGTTGAAGAGTTCAGTACTGGTGTAATGCGGGAGGCCAAGTGCTTGCTTGTAGACCCCTCGTATGAGGGTGTCGAGCTTGTTTTGCTTAGCCCGGTACCAGTTGAGGTACGCAGCAACGTAGGTGATGTGGCATATGACAAAGGACTGCACGAGGCGGACAAGACTTTCTTCTTTGAGTCCCCCTCGTCGGTTGGAGATGCATTTAAGAAGACGTAGGGTGTTTTGAGATTGGGCGCAGATTTGTTGAGAGCCAAGGCATTGGAGCCATTGGTAGAGATGGCGAGACCGAGGACCCGGATACTAGGGACATGTGGTATAGGACTGCCACCTTGAAGGCGTAAGGTGATAGAGTCACAGGGTCGGTGCTCAGATTCGTGTTTTGGAGGGCGTCCCCACTGAATGGGCTTGTAGAGAAGGAGCTCCGATTTAGCCGGCGAACAGCGCAGTCCGGTCCCTTGGAGATAGGCTTCAACCGTGTCAATCGCCGTTTGTAGGGCTGACTCCACTTGACCATCGCTGCCTCGGTACGCCCAGATGGTGATGTCATCGGCGTAGATGGTATGGTTGATATTGTCGACTCGTTGTAGTTGCTGGGCAAGGCCAATCATGACTAACTTAAAAAGCATGGGAGAGATAACTGAACCTTGCGGTGTGCCTTTGCTGCCAAGGGGAAGCTGGTCTGATCGTAAATCCCCGGCCGAGAGGGTGGCCGTGCGATTTGCAGATGTGATAGTAGTAGTAAAACTTTATTATATTCAGAAACCGGACAGGCTCCTACCCCAGTCCCCAGAGGGGGTAGGGGGTTAAAGACGGAAGTTTGTCCAGCAGAGTGGTGCCCCTATTCCAAGGCCCCACTAGCACGGGCAATCCGCTCAGCTCGTTGGATGCTATTAGAAAATTTGCAGGCATTTAGAATGGTGTCAGCTGGGGCCAGGCTTTGTCCTGCAGTAGACGTAAATTATGCTGACGATTAATGTTGTCATTACAATCATGGTGGTGGTGATGATGATGAGGATAGGTAACGTCTCTTGAATAGTTATACAGATTCCTTAATTTACAAAACGTTTCCGATAAACGTTGGGAACGAACATCTACGTGATTCGCGGCGATATTCGAAATGTTGAGATAAACATGGAAATATAAAAAGCAGGTGACCTACAGACGCAATGCTCCGCCCGCGTACGCGTTTCATTGAATGCTCGTGAATCTATTAAAAAAAAAAGGAAAAGTGGACTTGCAGTATATACATCGGGTAAATCCTTATTACGAACGCGCGCAAGCTGATCATTATCGATTCGCGCGCCGATATTGAACGTTGCTGCAGGACTTCATTCGCGGAAACTTTCTGTTTCCATATTCTGATGCAGTGTTCACTAATGTGTCTTGGTTGCGCAGCCAGCCAAATAGGCCCCGTAGTATCTGGGAAGTTCCCATCTAAATACGCTTTGCCGCTGTATTTTTGCTCCAAGAGGGCTTTCTCACTGAATGCATGCGGCACAAGTACCAACGAGTACACGCAGATGCTCTTTTGATCTCCCTCCTTAGTCTTGCTGTGATTGCCAGGTATGGTCATTTGCGGTGCGTTGGGCGACGCCTGCCTCCATTACTACGGAGTATCGTTCTGCGTTTTTCTGTGTCGTACACTGCGTCATTTGTGGGCCCTCTCATGCTGCATCGCTCGCTGCGGTGCCGTGGTGCCTATGTTTTTCGCTCAGTTCTCTTTCTTTTCTGTTTCGTTTGCTATGTTTTACGGTCCCTGTTCTGTATTGCTTTTGTGTCTCTACACCTTTCCAATGTTTCGCTCGACCGTCTACCGACCTTGAAATTCCACGTGACTACCTTATCCGTGGCATTTGACATGACGCGTTTTTTTTGTACTGACGTTTCGTTGGCCGAGTTGTAGCTTCGAGTTTCAATTTCTTGATGGTCTCTTACCGGGCCGAAACAAGCGGGAAATGGGAAGACTTGCGCGGTCGTCCTTTATGTGCATTATTTTAGGTTCCTCGAAAGACGCTGATAGTGGTCGGTTCCGAAAGGTTACTTCGTTTGCAGTTCGCCGCATGCGTAATTTATTAGAAGGTGCCGTTTCTTTCCCATCAGGCGAGTGGCGGTGTTGTTATGCGCTGCCGGTCATTACGACACGTTGCTATCGTGAAGCAAACGTTGACGAAAAGAAAGGCAATAGGTAACCGACGAACAGGCGTATTACAGCGGGCCTATGGCGATATTGATCTGGCGATACTAATACAGTGCTACATTTGCTTCAATCGTTAAGTGTGAGCACCAGACAAAAAAAAAAAAAAATAGCGGCAGCGAAAAAAAAATTGAATAAGAGGCAAGGAAAGCAGTATCGGAAAACGTCTATGTAAGGTACGGCAAGATTTCCTAACTTCATCAACCGTTTTATTGTAAGCAACCCTGGAAGCCTTCAGTTTTGCGGACAAGATGCATACCATTTTAATAGGGAAAAAAAAAAGGAGGGGGGGGGGGGAACGAACAGCGTGACGGGAGTTCGGCGTACGAGGCGTTTGCGAGAGTACTCATATCCTAGAACGAAAAAAAAAATACCACCAGCAAAGGAACTAAATGGAATACGAAGCGTGTCAGATACGCATTCAGAAGAGAAGGTCAAGAAAATGGCGATAACGTGGGTGGCACTGACGAAACACCACAAAAGGGTTCTGCGTGGCTCGTAGTGGAAATGCGAGACAACATCAGATCGATAGCTGACAAAGAACATTCGGGAAACATTTTGCGAACTTTGTCGCGAGAAAAAAAAAGAAAAGAAAAGAATAAACGAAAATAACGGTTTTCCATAAAGCGCGAGCATTATAGCGTGTTGTGCGAGGTGCCTTCTTTCTTTTTCTTTTCTGTTTCTTTTCCTTTCCTTTTTTTCTTCTCATGCATAGGGCTCGACCGTTTCAGCATTTTCTGGAAGTGTTGTTGCGGTAAGGTATACTTGCACCGGTTCTTCCGGGTTCGTAGCTGGAAGCTTTTGTCCTGAACAACTCGGACAAATGGGAGAAATGTTATGGATCGAGATAGTAGCCGAAGGTCCTCGAACAGGCCACCTTAAAGTTAAATTCTGGAGCTTTACGTGCCAGAACCACCATATACGATTAGGAGGCACGCCCTAGTAGCGGGCCAAGGATTAATTTTGACCACCTAACCTGGGTTTTTTTAACGTGCACCTAAATCTAAGTAGGCGAGCATTTTTCTTTTTCGTTTCGCCCTCATCGAAATGCGGCCGCTGAAGCTGGGAGTCGAAGCCGCAACTCTCTCTCTCTCTCTCTCTCTCTCTCTATATATATATATATATATATATATATATATATATATATATATATATTGTGAGCGCATTTTGTGCATGTCGTCGTCATCTGTACATACGACTCATCATCTTGTGTGAGCGCTATTTGTGCATATCGTCGTCGTCATTTGTACACATACGACTCATCATCATCTTTTGTCTTACGTCTCTGACTCGGGCGGCTGCTCGGAAATAAAGGCATCGCATCGGCCGACGTCTCACAAGTGGTGGAGAGTGCTTCGATTCCCACGTCCTCTTACTTTCCCGATTCTCCTGGAGCTCCAATCCGGTCATCGTTTGCTCTCGCCTACCACGGTGATGGCAGAAACCAACCCGTCCACCAGTGCTGCTACCACCTCTGCTCAGCCCGCTGGGCCTACCTGGACGGTGAACACCACACACCGAGATCCTCCCGTCTTTGCCGGCCTCCGCGGCGACGACGTCGAAGATTGGCTCGATCACTACAACAGAGCCAGCGACGCCAATCATTGGGACGACACGCACAAATTGCGGTATGTCGCTTTTTACTTAACCGAAGTTGTGAAGACATGGTTTTTTAACCACGAAAGTGACTTTTCGGACTGGCCATCATTCACCCAGCAATTTCGCCAGATATTCGGCATGTCCTCTGAACGCTCCGAAGTCGCGAAACAGAAGCTGGCAACGCGCATACAAGAGCAGGACGAGTCCTATACGTCCTACATTGAGGACGTCCTCGCTCTCTGCCGCCGCGCACAGAGTGACATGGCGGAAGCTGATCGCGTTCGCCACATACTGAAGGGCATCAACACGGCCGCCTTTAATGCTCTCGTCATGCAGAACCCAAACTGCGTTGGGGATATTATCACGGCCTGCCAGCGTCTAGACACGCTCCAGTCTATTCGCCTGCCACGCGCCTCTACCGACCCTCATCTCAACGGTGATGCTGAGCTGCGAGCCCTGATACGCACTCTCATCAGGGAGGAACTTCACGGCCATCTTTCCGGACCTACGACGCTTGCAACCGTTCGCCCCGCTCCTCCTGGACTGCGTGGCATCATCAAGGACAAACTGGCGTCGACGACAAACGTCCAAATGGACAAGTCTACTGCACCATTTCGTCCGCCAAGTTATGCCGAAATTGCCTCCCGGCCTCCCTCAACCATTCAGTCTCCACCTTACCGCGACCCTAGCTCCGCTGGCAGCGAATACTCCTGCACAGCCGTACTACTCTCCGTGGTGGTCGTCGCGCCCTGTTTGTTTCTACTGCGGTATTCGCGGCCACATTTCTCGCTTCTGCCGTCGGCGTCAACAAGATGAAAGGCGGGGCTATGCTACCTTTGAGCGAGACAGCGCGCCTACGTTTGACTCCTACGTTCCCGGGCGTCACTCAGGTGAAAGGCGAGGCTATGACACCTTTGAGCGAGAAAGGATACCAGGGCTAGATTCGTACGTTCCCGGACCGTACACATCCTCTTCTGGTCGCTCTCCTTTACCTTCCCAGGACATGGCTTGCGCATCCCGCTCGCCCCGGCGTCGCTCTCCTTCACCTTACCGCCGTTCCTCATCGCCCTTGCGTGCTGCTTCCCATGTTCTGGACACCCGTTTGGAAAACTAGAGGCTGTAGTTTTCGTAGGAGAAACTGCATCGTATCGAACTGTCCCAATTCCTCCTGCTCGCCCCGCCAATTTGCTCTCAGTTTGTGTGGAAGGTGTTTCCGTCGACGCCCTTGTAGATACTGGAGCCGCTATTTCTGTTATACATCGTGAACTGTGCTTTTGTCTGCGAAAAGTGCAAACGCCGTATGTTGGTCCGGTCCTATGTGGTGCCAATGACGTTCCCATCTTTCCTACCGGACAGTGCACAGCTCGCGTCCGGATAGACGGTATTCGTCATCATGTGCAACTTGCGGTGCTTTCGACGTGCGGTCATCAGATGATATTAGGATGAGACTTCCTGTCCGCTGCTTCTGCACTAATTTCGTGCGGCGACCTAAGCATCCACATCAGCGACACCGAGACTTATCCCGTTTTCGATTCCCCGTGTCCCAACCTCATTGCAGCAGCGGATTTTATTATCCAACCAGACGAAGAACGTGTT
>NC_051155.1:137855619-137895619 GCF_013339745.2 Dermacentor silvarum
TCCAGTTAGTATCTTAAGAAAACGCAAAAAAGGCGCAAGTTGGAATCAGCTTGCGCAAGACAGAGGTACGTAATTGGAGATCACAGGGAGAGGTCTTCGTCCTGCAGTGGACATAAATATAGGCTGATCATGACTCCCTTGAAAATGGCGAGTTTACAAAGTCACGAAGCCAAACGTTTACACTTGGTTTTTTATTCTATTGCTACACCGTGTTGGAGCTTCCGCTGCGCTGTGACTACCGAAGCGCGCCCTGTCGGCGTTCGTTAGTGTCACGATGCAGTACTTTGCCTCACCGCTCCTAGATTGCGGTGCCGGAGCTGACGCCATATTCAGATGCGTTACATTCATTGCCGGAAATAAGTCGTGAAACCCAGCATAAAACACTTTCGCGTTCAAAAATCGAAATTATTAGGTTCACGCACCCGCGCGCGCACACACACACGCACACACACACGCAAACCCACCCACCCCCCCACACACATGCATACACACACACACACACGCACATACTCAGATGCATGCGCTCACGCGGACATACATACGCAAAGACACATAGAGAAAGAAAGAGAGAGAGAGGCACGCTCACACACATGCACGGACGCGCTCTCGCGCGGATAACGTCACAGCATTTATCTGCTCAAAGCCCTCCCTTTTCAACCCAGATACGTACCGCCAATCATACACAGCGTACGTTATTGTAAATTTCAGCTTATTATCAGCCTTCTCGGGCTCGGTGAGTTCTTCTATTCAAATCTGAAGCGGCGACCAATCCATCACTGAAGCCCTCGGGCGTATGTGGATGAGCTCACCGCAGGCAGACACGCCTTCATTCTGAATAAGTCGCACGGGCATCCATCACGCCCAGGCGAGTAATGTAAGCAGCGTGATTTGCAGAATAGCGTTCTGTATGTCGGAAGTTTTAGCGTGATTGTGTTAGGTAGGAAAGTTGAATGACCGAGGCTCCCGCTGTGACTGTAACGAGCAACTGTTGCAGTTATTTGCTGCGATCGCTATGTGGTCGTTCTCGGTCTGTCGCCTTGCATTATCACCCGTTTCGCATGCATAACTTTAAGGAGATGCAGGATAAAATAACAGCGAATACTTTTTTTTTTTTTTGCATTTTTCACATTCCGAGCATGTGTGACGCTACGCACTGTAGTCTTCGACACTCACAGTTTTCGGGTTTATAATATGTTTAAAAACTCGTCGAGCAGCGGTTTCGCATCTCATTTACCAATAAACAAATGCGATAAGTGTGATTACGCATGTTCATGCATTTCGCGTTTGATGTTACGCTAATGGCGCATTTGATTACCCCAAGTTTGGTGCCAAAGACAATTGCGCTGATTTGATGACCTGATGCTAACTAAATATACCGAAAAATGTCGACCAGAACTGTGAAAACGCGATGGCTTGAAGATTTTAGAGGTAAATTACGAAAGAGTTGTACACATGTTGTATTGTTTTTTTTTTCATTTACAACAATTCTTCATGCCCAATACTGCATAAACAATTCTGAACAAGTTCCAATGGCAGCAGTGCAGTCGTCACACCTACGTCGTCCTCACGCTGTCATGTCGTCTACTAAAGCACGTCGACGGCATTTTCTGCCGCCATCATCAAACACCGTCCTCGACGCGAGCACTGCGTTTCGCAAGCATTGCTAGTATGTTCATTTGATTTATGCTGTCCACGTAAAGCCTATATTCGCTTACTTTGACAATCATCTTCGATATGGTTTTTGCAGCAATTTTCCTTCCTCCATCTTCATGTTGTTCCTCGGTCTTGTTTGTTTGAGTGTGTTCGTACGAGAGTGTTAGATACGAGGCATATTTGTCATATGAAATATTTCGAAAGGAGGGTTGTCGGAACCAAAATATAGAAAGCTCTGTGCTGAGGACAAGAACGTTACCGCGAATTACATAGGCGCGCCTCGTCTTAGAAAGCCATGATGGCGAATGCTCGACTCAACGTCACCTTCAAGCTCGTTTAGAACTCATCGCACCGCAGAGGTAAAAGTGGGAAAGGAGGAGAAATGAGTTACATAGCTTTTAACTTCACTGTATCATTTCGATACCGAAACTGGACCACTACTTTTTTTTTAATTAAAGAATGTTTTTTGGAGTTTCGCTTCATAAACGTGTTTTGTATTTACATGTTTTTGTCTTACTTTACGTCGAGGTTGGGTTGAGAAGGCTGGCCACCACTACAGTGATGTCACCCCACAAGAGACATCTCTTATCTGGTGACGAGCAAAACGAAGGGATGTTTACGGCATGCCAGCAACACGTCACTACAAGGCATGTGTTGTGGGATTATCCTAGACATGACGCAATCCGGAAGCGCATCATGAACGAAATAATTCGAGGTATCCAACCAGCCACATTGGATGATTGGATTCGACATCTCCAAATCAATCAGGAAGATGTTTCTCATCTGTGGGTGGAACTAACCGAATTCGTCTACGATGAAAACCGTCGTCTCCTTGGGAACCCCATCTAATGCTCAAGGCCATCGGGGATTCTTAATTTTTTTTTCTAATAAAGACCTCACAAATGAAATCCATCGGGACGGGGAACTCGGTACTAGATTTTAGCTACAGCGACGTATTTGACGCTGTATGAAAGTTTGACACAATCGACTTCAATCGGACACCGTCGAAGTTGGACACAGTTGACTTCAATTTATCCAAAGAGGAGACTGGCTTTAGAAACTTGCATTCAACAATGTATCAGACTCATGTCGTCAATCAGGTAAGTGAGAAGTATGCGAAATGTAACCAAACCATATTATGCGAAGGCCACATAACGTGGTTGCGCGTTATATAATAATATATACAGGGTGTTTCATTTTAGCTGCACTAAATTAAAAAAAATTGCCTGTGGCAGATAGCATAATTATAATGCTTGATCTAAACTACTCGATGAGGCGGCCAATACTTCCACAAGAAATCAAAACGCCTAATTGAATAATTAACAGAATTAGGCTAATTAACTCTTTAATTACTTATTTCACGGCACATCTTTCAATCTACGAATTATAGCCGCTGAGTTCGCAAGGCGTATCCACTTGGAGCGAATTCGTAGGACTCAACCAGTTTCGAGATATTAATTTTCAAAGTGTCTGACGAAATGCATGGGCAATTAACTTTTTGAGGAGAACGCTGTTTTATGCATTGAAACACAAAGTTAACTGGAACGCCCATGCATTTATTAGGGCGTTCAACGTTCAACACCTGCCTCCAACTTGAACCCATTGGTTCAAGTTGGCGGGAAAATGGTTAGAGGCATAGACAGACAGACGGACGGACGGACGGACGGACGGACGGACGGAAACAGGGACAGGAAGAGCGTGGTACGGATTAGTGAGAAAACGGGAAGGGGGGGGGGGGGGAGAGCCGATATTGTAGATGAGATTAAGAGAAATAAGTGGAGTTGGGCAGGCCATGTAATGAGTAGGGGCAGATAAACGGGGGTCTGTTAGTGTCAGGTGCCAAGGGAAGGGAAGTGCAGTCGAGGACGGCAGAGAAATAGATATGATAGTAGGAGGAGGAATAAACTTTTATTGCGGAACCAGCACTTTAAGAGAGCCAGCGCTTTAAGAGTTCAGCAGAGCCTCGACCCTCTCGTCGAGGTTCCATGATAATGGAACCTCGACGAGAGGGTCGTGGTGTTAATGTGTGTGTACTGGGCTGGGCACTCCCACAGCATATGCGGAAGTGTAGCCGGGTGAGTGCCACAGCACCGGCAGTTGGGGGTATTGTAAACTTCAGGGAATATAAGGTGGAGGCGGGCGGGTGACGGGTACGTATTTGTTTGTAGCAGACGCAGGGTGGTAGCCTGCGCCCGGCTGAACGTGGGGTGAGGTGGGGGGAAGGTTCGGCGACTAAGGTAAAATGCCTTAACGAGATCGTTACGAGTAGTCAGATGGTCCCTGGTGTCCAACTCGTCTCCAGTGTCTCCGGCGCGGTTGACTAGTCCTCGCGCAATGGAGTGGGTGACCTCGTTGAGGTTGGGGAGGTGTGGGTGGACAGCGCCCGCGTGGGCCGGGATCCATGTCAGGGAGATCATGCTTTCTTTAGAGTGTGGTGCCTGGCGGAGGATACGAAGAGCTTGAGGACAAATACGGTCTTTGCTGAAGTTAGGGACGGCTGAGCGAGAGTCACACACGATGGTGTGACAGGTGGGATCTAGAGTGGCCAGGGCGATGGTCACTTCAGCCGTTTCGGTAGTGGGGGTAGTGACGCTGGAGGCGTGGTGTAGGACTCCATCGCGTGTGGCGATGGCCACAAATCGTGTGCCATAGGGAATATTGGGCTGCATCAACAAATGTAACGCCAGGTACATGAGCTTTTATGATTGCTCCGGCCCGAGCTTGGCGTCGGGCCCTGTTATATTCAGGGCGCATATTTCTAGAAATAGGGTCTGTGTGGATCCAACTACGGATGTCAGTCGGGATCGATTGCTTGGGGCCCTGTTGCTAATGGTAAATAA
This sequence comes from Dermacentor silvarum, assembly GCF_013339745.2. Lineage (NCBI taxonomy): Eukaryota > Metazoa > Arthropoda > Arachnida > Ixodida > Ixodidae > Dermacentor > Dermacentor silvarum. Next base: position 137,860,113 of record NC_051155.1, read on the forward strand.
AGCCAAGCGTAGATAGAATAAAGCGTCCCGTTTCAGTAAGGGTGAGCCGTTCAAGCTGAGAGCGTTGTTGTGATTCAATGAGTTCGGCAAGGGTGTTGTGAACTCCTAGTTGGTTGAAGAGTTCAGTGCTGCTGTAATGCGGTAGGCCAAGTGCTTGATTGTAGACCCCTCGTATGAGGGTGTCGAGCTTGTTTTGCTTAGCCCGGTACCAGTTGAGGTACGCAGCAACGTAGGTGATGTGGCATATGACAAAGGACTGCACGAGGCGGACAAGACTTTCTTCTTTGAGTCCCCCTCGTCGGTTGGAGATGCATTCAAGAAGGCGTAGGGTGTTTTGAGATTGGGCGCAGATTTGTTGAGAGCCAAGGCATTGGAGCCGTTGGTAGAGATGGTGAGACCGAGGACCCGGATACTAGGGACGTGTGGTATATGGCTGCCACCTTGAAGGCGTAAGGTGATAGAGTCACAGGGTCGGTGCTCAGATTCGTGTTTTGGAGGGCGTCCCCACTGAATGGGCTTGTAGAGAAGGAGCTCCGATTTAGCCGGCGAACAGCGCAGTCCGGTTCCTTGGAGATAGGCTTCAACCGTGTCAATTGCCGTTTGTAGGGCTGACTCCTCTTGACCATCGCTGCCTCGGTACGCCCAGATGGTGATGTCATCGGCGTAGATGGTATGGTTGATATTGTCGACTCGTTGTAGTTGCTGGGCAAGGCCAATCATGACTAACTTAAAAAGCATGGGAGAGATAACTGAACCTTGCGGGGTGCCTTTGCTGCCAAGGGGAAGCTGGTCTGATCGTAAATCCCCGGCCGAGAGGGTGGCCGTGCGATTTGCAGATGTGATAGTAGTAGTAAAACTTTATTATATTCAGAAACCGGACAGGCTCCTACCCCAGTCCCCAGAGGGGGTAGGGGGTTAAACACGAAGTTTGTCCAGCAGAGTGGTGCCCCTATTCCAAGGCCCCACTAGCACGGGCAATCCGCTCAGCTCGTTGGATGCTATTAGAAAATTTGCAGGCATTTAGAATGGTGTCGGCTGGGGCCAGGCTTTGTCCTGCAGTAGACGTAAATTATGCTGACGATTAATGTTGTCATTACAATCATGGTGGTGGTGATGATGATGAGGATAGGTAACGTCCCTTGAATAGTTATACAGATTCCTTAATTTACAAAACGTTTCCGATAAACGTTGGGAACGAACATCTACGTGATTCGCGGCGATATTCGAAATGTTGAGATAAACATGGAAATATAAAAAGCAGGTGACCTACAGACGCAATGCTCCGCCCGCGTACGCGTTTCACTGAATGCTCGTGAATCTATAAAAAAAAGGAAAAGCGGACTTGCAGTATATACATCGGGTAAATCCTTATTACGAACGCGCGCAAGCTGATCGTTATCGATTCGCGCGCCGATATTGAACGTTGCTGCAGGACTTCATTCGCGGAAACTTTCTGTTTCCATATTCTGATGCAGTGTTCACTAATGTGTTTTGGTTGCGCAGCCAGCCAAATAGGCCCCGTAGTATCTGGGAAGTTCCCACTAAATACGCTTTGCCGCTGTATTTTTGCTCTAAGAGGGCTTTCTCACTGAATGTATATATATATGCGGCACAAGTACCAACGAGTGCACGCAGATGCTCTTTTGATCTCCCTCCTTAGTCTTGCTGTGATTGCCAGGTATGGTCATTTGCGGTGCGTTGGGCGACGCCTGCCTCCATTACCACGGAGTATCGTTCTGCGTTTTCCTGTGTCGTACACTGCGTCATTTGTGGGCCCTCTCATGCTGCATCGCTCGCTGCGGTGCCGTAGTGCCTATGGTTTTCGCTCTGTTCTCTTTCTTTTCTGTTTCGTTTGCTATGTTTTACGGTCCCTGTTCTGTATTGCTTTTGTGTCTCTACACCTTTCCCATGTTTCGCTCGACCGTCTACCGACCTTGAAATTCCACGTGACTACCTTATCCGTGGCATTTGACATGACCGGTTTTTTGTACTGACGTTTCGTTGGTCGAGTTTTAGCTTCGAGTTTCAATTTCTTGATGGTCTCTTACCGGGCCGAAACAAGCGGGAAATGGTAAGACTTGCGCGGTCGTCTTTTATGTGTATTATTGTAGGTTCCTCGAAAGACGCTGATAGTGGTCGGTTCCGAAAGGTTACTTCGTTTGCAGTTCGCCGCATGCGTAATTTATTAGAAGGTGCCGTTTCTTTCCCATCAGGCGAGTGGCGGTGTTGTTATGCGCTGCCGGTCATTACGACACGTTGCTATCGTGAAGCAAACGTTGACGAAAAGAAATGCAATAGGTAACCGACGAACAGGCGTATTACAGCGGGCCTATGGCGATATTGATCTGGCGATAATAATACAGTGCTACATTTGCTTCAATCGTTAAGTGTGAGCACCAGACAAAAAAAAAAAAAATAGCGGCAGCGAAAAAAAAAATTGAATAAGAGGCAAGGAAAGCAGTATCGGAAAACGTCTCTGTAAGGTACGGCAAGATTTCCTAACTTCATCAACCGTTTTATTGTAAGCAACCCTGGAAGCCTTCAGTTTTGCGGACAAGATGCATACCATTTTAATAGGGGAAAAAAAAAAGGAGGGGGGGGGGGGGGGGAGACGAACAGCGTGACGGGAGTTCGGCGTACGAGGCGTTTGCGAGAGTACTCATTTCCTAGAACGAAAAAAAAAAATACCACCAGCAAGGGAACTAAATGGAATACGAAGCGTGTCAGATACGCATTCAGAAGCAGGCGCGTAGCCAGGGGGGGGGCTGATGGGGCTTCAGCCCCCCCCGAAATTTTTTCGTGCTGTCATGCACCGCCGACCAAAACAACCACCGGCGCCGGAAATTATTGTGGATTTTGTCTACAATGTCTTTTTGACACTCGAAAGGACATTTCGGCGCGAAAATTGCGAACTCGGGCTGGATTTCGTGCAAACGCCCATGCAACTAGAGTCACATAACGTAAGGAGCCCCAGCCGAGCACAAAGTTTCAAGGGATTTTCAATAGCGAGCGGGCGCGTCGCGGCATCTCGCAGCGGCACCGGAATCTACGGAGCGCATGGATTTCAATTCCGAAACTTCATGAGTATAAAGTTCTCATACACTTTTGACGCGAAAGTGCACTGACATTTCCAAAGGCGTGCTTCTGATTTTTAATTCTGGAACTTTCTGGGTTTAATGTTTTTATAAACTTGGGCCAACATGCACGCACTCGAACGCGCGTGTCTAAGCCGTTCCAGAAATGGAAGCACGTGCTCGCAATCTTGCACGCAGAGGAAAATATTAAATATCACCGCGACTGTCAGCTGGCATCTGATAATTTTCTCCAAACATTTTCAGAAAGCGCGTCCAATGTGATCAATAAGCTGGACCAGGGCGGGCAAAGTAAAATAAGAGAAAACAGAAGAAACTCAACGGCCTATTTAATTTGAGACAGTTCTTTTTTGCGGGCGGCAAGGTCTTGCTCTCCGTGGCGATAGGGACACTGGTCCTATGGATTTAAGTAAAGCCCCCGCTGAAATTACTGGTATTTCCAGAACGCTTCTTCGCATGCAAGCTGATTGTGGAGATACACATCTGAAGAACCATTTGGAAAGTTGCCCCAGTAATGCCTCGTATTTAAACCAGATGTACCAATCCAAATTATAGAAATTTGTGGTGAAATTACCAAAGAAAGCCTAGATGCAAAAGTGAACGCTGCAGGCTGCTTCTCCGTACTTGCTGACGAAACGACGGATATTGCTAGAATCGAACAGCTTACTGTTTGTGCAAGGTACGTAAACAAGGATGTCAACGATATCGAATGAAGAAAGGAAGGAAAATAAGAGGTGAAAGGCAAAGAGGTTAATCAGGTTAAGGGCAGAAAATATTAGAAAACAAAAGAAGATTAAAAAGAAAACTAGAAGAAACGTATCAGTCCGCACATTCTATAGTTTTTCACTAAGTCCTGTTTCTTTTAAAAAGCGTAATAGCGCTTTTAAAGCAGTTCGTTCCGACGTCGGCTGGGACCAGGGACCAAGAATTGTGGCTTCCGTAAGAGGACGGCTGTCTACCTTGTCGAGCGTGGTGCTGAGGAAACGATATCGAAGTGTTTTTAGGTTTCTGCACGGGAATAGATGCCCTCTCTCATGGAGACTGCAGGTTATATGTACATGTGTACAAACTAGAGCACTGCACGGGCTCGGGCTTACCCGAAAGCCCGGGCCCGGTAGAGGCCAGGTAGAGCAGTTTTTTCATGGGCTCGGGCCGGGCTCGGGCCGGGCTCGGGAACGGCGTGTGCTTTTTGACCCGGGCCCGGGCCGGGCTTTCTCGTGGTGTGCATGTAACGTGCAGCGAGTTATTCTCGGGCGTCTGAACTCTGACAAACATGTATTTTTCGGTATCGGGCCGGGTTCGGGCCTGAGGTAAAGGGGTGGCGGGCCGGGCCAGGCGGGTAACGTAGATTATTTCCGGGCCCGGGCCAGGCCCGGGTCTCGCCATGAAAGTTTTGTTCGGGCTCATGCGGGCAGCCCAACGTAAAAACGGGCCCGGGCCGGGTCCGGGCTGAAAAAATCGGCCCGTGCAGTGCTCTAGTACAAACTGCTGCATATTCTAGTCGCCCTTCCAGTGTCACTGCCAGCGCAGAGATATTTTCAAACATGAGATTACTAAAAAAACCACTTGCGCTTTACAATGAGGAACGCATGGTTATGCTGGCGCTTCTATACGCCGACAGAGACGTCGCCATCAACGTGTCGGAAGTTACTGAACGCTTCACTAAACCTCCCCGCCGAGTAAAGTTTATCGTTTAGATAGCGAAGCAGCAAAAATCAATGCCTGTAAAAATATGTGTTCCTTCACGTTCCTATATAAGCTCGTAATTATGAAAACGTATGACTGTTCATTAGCTTTTAAAACCACAGAAATTTTCACCATTTGTTGTAACAGTTAGCATGATAATCAAAATTATCCTGGGAATACAAAAATTATGGGGACATCAATAACCAATTTTGACAAACCTTGCTCATTGAAAGCCCGGCACACGCGGCGTTTCCCCAAAACGCACTCGGATGTTGGGTAAATCAACTTGCCGCATCATCTGTGGCTTTCGTTTGTCCTTTTCTTTCCTTTTTAGCTACATGGATTTACTTCTTTTTTTAAACGAAGCAATAGCCTTCTTTGACTTGGGGTGCAGAATAATTGTTGCCGCTGTGCAGGCAGTTAAAATACGCATTTTCATATTGATTTCTGCATTCTTTTTCTCTTATTCTAGCCACATGGTGCTGTCGCGATCGCAGCATGGCCCAAATGCATATCACAATTTCTGAGATCATAGTTTTGTTCTTGTCTGGATCAGAATCAGAATCAGAATTTGATTATTAAAGGTTGGGATCGTCTGTCTTTATACTCGTATGCGTGAAGTTTACTGTCTGTGACTGCGCAACATGTTTATTTGTCTTGTTTGACGCATTATATAGAATGACGTTTCCTTAGATACGTAGATTTATTGCAGACTTATACGTATATTTAAATATCTTCTTGCGAGGTTTTGTGTATACAAGCAGTGAAGTTGGTTTCACGCGACACTTTCTTGCCATTTGTATATTCCATTCTATCTTCGCATTTCTAATGTATATTTTGCGGAACTTCTGCTTTTTATATGTACTCGTTGTTGCAACTATAATTTCGGTACAATTACAATATACGACCGGTAACATCTGCTGCTGCGCAATCCGTTGCAACGAAGGACAGCGTCATTGAGGTTTTTCCCTGACCGTTGCATATGTACAAAAATGTAAACGAGTTTGTTAAATGACAAAGATTCATCAAAATATTTGTCAACTCGTTCATTTTATGGCCTTTACGTTTTTCATACCAGCTGCATGCACTGCTTTGCTGGTTTCGAACTGATATAGTTCTAAAGTTCACGTGATATTTTCTTTGCTTATTAGATAGACCAGAAACAAAAAAAAACAAAAAAAAACGCGGAAGCACTGATATCAGCTATTACTGCCACAATTTTTGGGACATACGAAGCGATTCTTTTACGAAACAAACACATAATTTACTTGTCTTGACTGTGCGTGGCGTTAAATAACTCGTTTTCAGCACCTAATATACAATGGCATTGGCAATGGCAATGCAGTTATTATTGATGTATTTGATGCCTCGACAACTTTTATAAGGAGGAGGCCGCGTTGCAACTTGAGCCCCCCCCGAAAAAAATTTCTGGCTACGCCACTGTTCAGAAGAGAAGGTCAAGAAAATGGCGATAACGTGGGTGGCACTGACGAAACACCACAAAAGGGTTCTGCGTGGCTCGTAGTGGAAATGCGAGACAACATCAGATCGATAGCTGACAAAGAACATTCGGGAACCATTTTGCGAACTTTGTCGCGAGAAAAAAAAAAGAAAAGAAAAGAATAAACGAAAATAACGGTTTTCCATAAAGCGCGAGCATTATAGCGTGTTGTGCGAGGTGCCTTCTTTCTTTTTCTTTTCTGTTTCTTTTCCTTTCCTTTTTTTCTTCTCATGCATAGGGCTCGACCGTTTCAGCATTTTCTGGAAGTGTTGTTGCGGTAAGGTATACTTGCACCGGTTCTTCCGGGTTCGTAGCTGGAAGCTTTTGTCCTGAACAACTCGGACAAATGGGAGAAATGTTATGGATCGGGATAGTAGCCGAAGGTCCTCGAACAGGCCACCTTAAAGTTAAATTCTGGAGCTTTACGTGCCAGAACCACCATATACGATTAGGAGGCACGCCCTAGTAGCGGGCCAAGGATTAATTTTGACCACCTAACCTGGGTTTTTTTAACGTGCACCTAAATCTAAGTAGGCGAGCATTTTTTTTTTTCGTTTCGCCCTCATCGAAATGCGGCCGCTGAAGCTGGGAGTCGAAGCCGCAACTCTCTCTCTCTCTCTCTCTCTCTCTCTCTCTATATATATATATATATATATATATATATATATTGTGAGCGCATTTTGTGCATGTCGTCGTCATCTGTACATACGATCATCATCTTGTGTGAGCGCTATTTGTGCATATCGTCGTCGTCATTTGTACATACGACTCATCATCATCTTTTGTCTTCGTCTCTGACTCGGGCGGCTGCTCGGAAATAAAGGCATCGCATCGGCCGACGTCTCACAAGTGGTGGAGTGTGCTTCGATTCCCACGTCCTCTTACTTTCCCGATTCCCCTGGAGCTCCAATCCGGTCGTCGTTTGCTCTCGCCTACCACGGTGATGGCAGAAACCAACCCGTCCACCAGTGCTGCTACCACCTCTGCTCAGCCCGCTGGGCCTACCTGGACGGTGAACACCACACACCGAGATCCTCCCGTCTTTGCCGGCCTCCGCGGCGACGACGTCGAAGATTGGCTCGATCACTACAACAGAGCCAGCGACGCCAATCATTGGGACGACACGCACAAATTGCGGTATGTCGCTTTTTACTTAACCGAAGTTGCGAAGACATGGTTTTTTAACCACGAAAGTGACTTTTCGGACTGGCCATCATTCACCCAGCAATTTCGCCAGATATTCGGCATGTCCTCTGAACGCTCCGAAGTCGCGAAACAGAAGCTGGCAACGCGCATACAAGAGCAGGACGAGTCCTATACGTCCTACATTGAGGACGTCCTCGCTCTCTGCCGCCGCGCACAGAGTGACATGGCGGAAGCTGATCGCGTTCGCCACATACTGAAGGGCATCAACATGGCCGCCTTTAATGCTCTCGTCATGCAGAACCCAAACTGCGTTGGGGATATTATCACGGCCTGCCAGCGTCTAGACACGCTCCAGTCTATTCGCCTGCCACGCGCCTCTACCGACCCTCATCTCAACGGTGATGCTGAGCTGCGAGCCCTGATACGCACTCTCATCAGGGAGGAACTTCACGGCCATCTTTCTGGACCTACGACGCTTGCAACCGTTCGCCCCGCTCCTCCTGGACTGCGTGACATCATCAAGGACAAACTGGCGTCGACGACAAACGTCCAAATGGACAAGTCTACTGCACCATTTCGTCCGCCAAGTTATGCCGAAATTGCCTCCCGGCCTCCCTCAACCATTCAGTCTCCACTTGCCGAAGCTTACCGCGACCCCCTAGCTTCGCTGGCAGCGAATACTCCTGCACAGCCGTACTACTCTCCGTGGCGGTCGTCGCGCCCTGTTTGTTTCTACTGCGGTATTCGTGGCCACATTTCTCGCTTCTGCCGTCGGCGTCAGCAAGATGAAAGGTGGGGCTATGCTACCTTTGAGCGAGACAGCGCACCTAGGTTTGACTCCTACGTTCCCGGGCGTCACTCAGGTGAAAGGCGAGGCTATGACACCTTTGAGCGAGAAAGGATACCAGGGCTAGATTCATACGTTCCCGGACCGTACACATCCTCTTCTGGTCGCTCTCCTTCACCTTCCCAGGACATGGCTTGCGCATCCCGCTCGCCCCGGCGTCGCTCTCCTTCACCTTACCGCCGTTCCTCATCGCCCTTGCGTGCTGCTTCCCATGTTGTGGACACCCGTTTGGAAAACTAGAGGCTGCAGTTTTCGGAGGAGAAACTGCATCGTATCGGACTGTCCCAATTCCTCCTGCTCGCCCCGCCAATTTGCTCTCAGTTTGTGTGGAAGGTGTTTCCGTCGACGCCCTTGTAGATACTGGAGCCGCTATTTCTGTTATACATCGTGAACTGTGCTTTTGTCTGCGAAAAGTGCAAACGCCGTATGTTGGTCCGGTCCTATGTGGTGCCAATGACGTTCCCATCTTTCCTACCGGACAGTGCACAGCTCGCGTCCTGATAGACGGTATTCGTCATCATGTGCAACTTGCGGTGCTTTCGACGTGCGCTCATCAGATGATATTAGGATGAGACTTCCTGTCCGCTGCTTCTGCACTAATTTCGTGCGGCGACCTAAGCATCCACATCAGCGACACCGAGACTTATCCCGTTTTCGATTCCCCGTGTCCCAACCTCATTGCAGCAGCGGATTTTATTATCCAACCAGACGAAGAACGTGTTCTTACCCTTGGGTCAACAGACATTGGAGACGCATTGGTTGTACCTTCTCAGCACTGCATTTCTCGAGGACTCGCCATCGCTTCTTGCTTGGTCCGGTTCTCGAGTGGCTATGCCAACCTCACAGCCTTTAATACGACTCCTGAGCCACTACTACTGCCGAAAGGGTCTACCGTCGCTCGTCGACGCTGCGCCGGTATGTGTCGTCAGTGTTTCGCCTGCCACATCTTCCGCGCATTGTACGCCCGCAGAAGGCCACACTAGTGCTATTAAGGCCACCTTGAGTGCAGATCTCAATCCGGCCCAGACCAATGCACTCCTCACCATTTTAATGAAGCATGCAGCTTGTTTTGACGTTTCTTCGCGAGGCCTGGGTCAGACCACTGTAACTACTCATCGAATTGAAACAGACGGCTCTCGCATCATTCGCCGTCGCCCGTACCGTGTGTCACCTTAGGAGCGAAAAGTTATAGAACAAGTGAACGACATGCTGACACGCAACATTATAAGGCCTTCAGCAAGCCCTTGGTCTTCTCCTGTTGTGCTTGTTAAAAAAAAAGGATGGTTCTGGGCGCTTTTGCATCGATTATAGGGCGCTAAACAAAATTAGCCGCAAGGATGTTTATCCAATGCCTCGTATTGACGATGCTTTGGATACCTTACAAGGTGCCGAGTATTTCTCAAGCGTCGACTTGCGCTCCCGATATTGGCAGATTCCAATGCATGAGCAAGATAAAGAAAAGATTGCGTTTGCTACACCTGATGGCCTTTTCGAGTTTAACGTGATGCCTTTTGGACTGTGCAAGTGCCCAGCTACGTTTGAACGTATGATAGATACAGTACTCCGTGGCTTAAAATGGAAGACATGCCTTTGTTACTTGGACGACATTGTTATCTTTTCGTCGAGTTCCTCCCAGCACCTACAACATCTAGACCAAGTTCTGACGTGTCTAGCAAAGGCTGGTCTCCAACTCAATATTAAAAAGTGCCGCTTTGCAAGCCGAAGCATTAAAGTATTGGACCACGTCGTCAGTAAGCATGGCATCCAGCCTGATCCCGATAAAATCGCTGCAGTGCTGCAATTTCCGCCACCAACCACACTTGAACTCCGCAGCTTTCTAAGACTCGCGTCCTACTTCCGCCGCTTTGTCCGTGACTTCGCCACCATCGCCGCTCCTCTACACAAACTTCTGACTTCGAGCGCGTCCTTTGTGTGGTCGGACGACTGTGAAGCCGCCTTCGAGACCCTCAAACGACTTCTCACGTCAGGGCCCGTGCTCCGTCATTTCGATGCAACCGCCCCTACTATTCTACACACTGATGCTAGTGGGCATGGAATTGGCGCTGTCCTGCTGCAGCGGAATCAGAAGTCTGAAGAGCAAGTCATGGGTTATGCAAGTCGTACTCTTTCTCCTGCTGAGCGCAACTACACAATTACAGAACAGGAATGCCTCGCCATCGTGTGGTCAATACAAAAATTTCGACCCTATCTCTACGGCCGCCATTTCACAATTGTGACCGACCATCATGCTCTCTGTTGGTTGTCGTCCCTGAAAAACTTGTCTGGACGCCTCGGCCGTTGGGTACTGCGCTTGCAGGAATATGACTTTACTGTCACGTACAGTTCCGGCAAACAACATCAAGATGCCGACGCTTTTTCACGCTGCCCGCTGTCTCCAAACGCCCATGCTTCACCTTCGGTCTGCACGTCACCATCTAGCCATACGTCTCATATATATTAACTCGCTTACGGAAGAGGGTTTTGCGAGTTGTATATTTTAAGGAGGACTTTGCAACAGAAGCATTGCAATATTTCTTGTGCGTGGATGGACACGACCTGACGAGTATCTTCCCGCAAGATTTCTTCAAAAGCGCTTTTATCAACGGAGGAGCCGTGACCAGCTGAATGCTGCACGTCGCGGCATTGGAATGATAATTCCTTCTCTCCTTTCGTCATTGCTGAAACGTTGGAAGCTGCGATTCACCTTGGGTGAAAGTGGTGCCCCACCCGGTGACGCGGGCGTCGTCAGTGGCTACAGCCGGTTTTGGCTCGCAACTTGGTAGCGTTGGCAACATGGCGCTAAAGTTTCGAATATGTATCCGTAATTAACAGTTCGCATCTTCACTTACCGGGCGGGAATGAAATTGTTTTTATACACGTGAGTACCCTAAAGCCCACTCCAAGGACATGCCAAATGTTTGTTTTTTGTTCTTTTAAACAATTTTTTTTATGTTGGTCGAAATCTTACCGTCTGAAGGAGCTCAGGCTTGTAATATCTTCTTCAGGGTGGTCTGGCGTGGTTCTGATTTGAGTACCCCCATCGCCTGCCGTGAAGGCCAGCGCTCTGGCCTACGAACTCGGACATCTTCGCCTACAAAAGGGTGATGAGGGTCGTCGTGTTTTCCGCGTGCTCTTGCGTAACTCTCCCCCAGTCATCATGTGCGGCCAGCTGATTGCCACGAGATGCCTTCCTTCCTCGCGAGTGTGAATGCGTCGAGCTGTCCTAATCTAAGCGAACACCAGTGGCGGGCTCGTTGTAGTGCATGGCGTATGCTGCCGTTGGGGATGTCGCCGAACAAACTTTGTCAAAAGAGCCTTCCTTCTATAACTAGATAGAAGCCACTCCTCGTAAGTGGCGGGGCCGTGATTTATTGGGAAAGGTGCGTATGGCTTTTTTCCAGGTCTGTTGCACCGCCGAACAGTCTCAGGAAAACAACTGACTGACACCACATGCTTAGAGCAATACGAACGGGAAGTTAGTTGCGTCAGCGGGATACGTGCTTGCGAAAATGGTGTCACAGCAATCTCGGTTCACGTGCGCCGAAGGCATGCGACTGAGACTGCGGAGAAAACAGAAGCAGCGTAGGCGCACAGGGAAGCTCACTACAGGACGCAAGAAGGAAGAATATCCTGTCTCTCAAGCATCCGTCGAGTTCATGCGCGCGCAACAGGTAAAAACAGACGTGAGAAACAACTGTTGTAAAGAAACATGATGTCAAAACAGAGGATATGGCAAAAAATATTAATAAAAAATGACGCAATAGTTGGAAGCAATAGCAACAGGTTCTCCTGAGTCAATGAACAAAGATAACACGGGTGAAAATGACCCCCCCCCCCCCCCCCCTTCCCCGGATGATCGCAGTAACAAAGCGATTACTGAGGCACACATGCTGCGCTGGTGGTTTCTTGGCCATTGTTGCAAGCGCCATTTTCTTGTCATTATCGCAACCCTACACTTCTGATTGACACTTCCTTTTTGTATACTCATCCCGCTTCTTCATTAGCTTGTTTTCTTTCACTGAATACTTATGTACGCATTGTACCAAATCTCTTGTCGCGTGCATTACATTCCTGCTTTTTCAACTTTATTTCGCATGTTTCCATACATGGGATGCTGAGAACGGGGCAGAAAAAACAACGTTGGATTGAAGGGCATCACGCCCCCAATGACATTCATCGGCAATACGTAGCTGTTGCGAAGAACGTAAGAACATAATAGCGAGAACAAGTACCAAAAGCGAAAATAGTGCGTAACATGTTGCGAGAGAGACAGAGTGAACTTTATTTAGAACCAGCAGTTTAGTCGGCTGGGCCTAGGCCTCCCACGATGGAACGTTAGGTCTTGCCTCCTCGCCGCTTCGTAGGCCTGCTGGGTAGTCCAGAGTTGGTCGTCGAGATGGGAGCTGCGCAGGGCGGCGTGCCATCTCGACGAGACTCTTGACACAGCCTGTCACACCATAGTAACATGTTGCGAGAAAGATAAAATAATAAAGTAAGCAGCAAACGATCTTAATCACGAAAAGTATAGAACGTGGGGGCACCGACAAACGAAATGCACATAATGGTAATATGGCTATGATGATGTATGGTGTTTAATGGCGCAAGGTAATATGGCTAAGAGAAATGGTGTTGTCAGGCGGCAATAATATGTTGCATCTTGTGCAAAGGAAAACGAAGTAGCAATTATGATTGTATCACAATAAACACGGCCCTAAAATAATAAAAAATAAGCACAACACAACAAAACACAAACAAAAATTCAGAGCCCATCCACTACTGTGAAGATGAATGCCAGCGAAGCTATGACTGTGGTAGGTCTGCTGTAGTGAATATTGCTATAGTGAATTTATATATTGTGAGCACAATATTCATCTTTCATCTTTTTCACCTGTGCATAATCATCATCACTGTGCGCGTCATCTTCATTCAGCGCGTGGCTCAGCCGAATAAAGGCGTCGAGACAACATCTGTGCTGCTGCCTTTCAAAGAAGATGTAGGATGAATATTGTGCTTACACTATTATGATTATTGACTATATTGAGCGTCTTCGACATATTCGTCAAAGTGCAAGGACACCGGCGTTTTGTTTTCGCCCGGCGCGATGGCCAAGTAGTGCGTTTGCTCCCGCGACGCCGACGAGATCACTCCAGCTCCTACTCTCGGCGGCTCATACCCACATATCCAACGCGGGTATGAGCCACACGTGATGTCTTTTATACCTTCCTTATTTCTTTCTCTGTTTCTTTCTTTCTTTCCTTCCTTCTTTCTCCCTTTCTTTCTTGTCCCTGGCTCATACCCGCATATCCAATGCGGGCATGTGCCACACGTGAGTTTATTATGGTTAATCGTGACGTAACTGACGACCATGAGATGTTATTGATGTCATGACCTATCAGTCACGTTAGTCATACATTCGTACCCTCCCATGCAAATTTTGCTATATACCGAGTGAACGAGGCGCCACAAGATTATTGCCTACTTCCGGTGTACACAGACGCGATCTTTTGGAACTTAGCCCTTAACAGCTTCGCTGCAAAAAAAGCGTTTGTAATGTTGTAGATTACCACCGTCACATCTTTCCTTATAAACTTCTGCCTCCTAGGAGCATTTTATTTGCTGCAAAGTACATTAAGTGCGCACGGATACGAATGAGGGCTATTATGTTTTGGGTGCCGTTTGTTTTGACATTTTCATGTTTTCGGTTCAAGCATGTTATGTTCAAGCCCGTCGATGTTAAGTGCTCGGCAATCTACGTTTGTGTGAACTTTTTTTCTTTCATTTTTTTGTTTCATATCCTCATGTCCCTTCTGTCAATTAATTCGGCAATCAAATCCGACTAAATCAAACAAGCCGGCTACCAAAGTTGTCAACACTTGCGATATCATCTAATAAATCAAGCTTATTAGGATTGCAAATTGAGAAAGTTGGTAGCGATCTATCTTCTCTTGTTACACACAACGATCCATCTTCTCTTGTTCTCTTGAGTGTGCGCAGGCGCGGGTTGCAGGAGTGACATGTTGGCGTGTGCAGACCCTTTTTTTCGCGGAACAGTTTGCTCCAGAGGAAAGAGATGACGCTTTCGGCGGCGCACCGCAAGTTGAGTCAGCGAAAGAGCACGAATACGAAACCATTACCGCTTCGGCCCTGCTACTGTTCGATCCATAGAGTTTCACACAATTACTAGAGGGAACTGCGACGCTAGTGTCTACGGGAGCTGCAGGCAGGGCAGTTTAGCCAGCATGGGAGTGATGGATTTGCCTAAACTTCGTCCTTCTGGCTTTAAATGGCTTCGCGACATTGCAGAGTGATCAACTTTAAGAAAGTACCGCGTTATAAATATTTAAGTAAACATTATTAAAATCGTCCGATGGCAGTATTCGAAGACAGCCCCACTAGCACAGAAGCCCGACATCGAAACCATTACGCAACAGTCGCATGGACAAGTGGAACCACTCCAATTAGCAGCGATATTTTATGCTTGCTTGCAGAGTCTTATTACCTTCTGCATTAGAGGAAGTATAAATTGCTTTGAAATTTAGGCCAATTTAGGCCCAGATAAAGCGTATAATAAACGAAGCCAGAAGAACGTCTGAAGCCCCAAGCACGAAGATTAGACAAATCCATGTATACTAACCATCATTATCATGGTGGTTGAACGATCGCTGTTGATCAGCTGTCAAAAATGCAACTGTGTGGTTGCTAACATGACGAGCTCTTTTTATGCTGCAAAAAGTGGAGTGGTAGAGGGAAGACGTTTGCAGTAGTTGGCTGGCAAGAAATTGTGACTGGAATATTAAGAAATGGAATGCATCTGTGTGGTTCACGAACTGTTCCTATACTTAAAGACTGCCGGCCGCCCTTCGTGATGCACGGCTTTCCTCGTGGATAAAAAAAATTCACTCATCCGTCAGCGTTGTATCGGTAACCTCCAAAGAAAGGACTTGAACTTCGGGACATCGGCAAAAGTGAGTACCGCTCGTTAGACAGTGACAAAGGAAGTAGCGCCGCTTCCGGGCATAGTAAGTTTCTCGCACATTATCTGCGCACATCCACCCCAACTCACACGCCAAACTTACGCCCACTCTATCACCAGCGTATCAAGAATAAGTGAATGGATGCACACTTGAATCAATGCACAGAAGCATGGGTGACAGCGACTACACCGACAGCACCCAATCGGTGTTCAAAGCGTTTCATCATGGTCCTCACAGTAAGCGAGTGACTAGCGATAATACGTCCTTGCTACAAGCCATTACAAAGTACAGGACATTTACGTTTCAAGCATTGCGCGCGGCAAGAACACATATGTCACAACTGAGCACGCCCGCGAGCGATAGGCAGAAAATAAACAATAGATGGTGACCGCACCGATGAACTTTTCTGAGTCAGAAGCATGACAAGCTGCTGCTTCAAAGTGTTTGCCAAATAGAGAACGAAGAGGAAAACACGCTGATCCTGATTTAATTCAGAAGCGGAAAATTCAAACTGCTTGGCGTACATATCTAGCCCTAATTTTAGTACAAGAACCATATATGCTGCTCGTACCGTTTCGACAGGGCGTAAGGAGCTCCGAAAGTGCTTACATGTCCTCTGAAGCTGTGGCCAAAGCTTCATGTCGTCCGCCCAGGCACCGTCTACGATATCAGCTGGAACGGATGTTTGCTGAGCCGCATCGGGCGTAATACTCATCCATTGTAAACACAGAGGCAACGGAGGCAGCTGAGGCAAGCAATGGAGGCGTCATCACGTGATCGAACATGGCGGCGCCCACAGAATCGCCGTGAAAAATGTATCATCATCATCAGCAGCCTATATTTTATGTCCACTGCAGGACGAAGGCCTCTCCCTGCGATCTCCAATTACCCCTGTCTTGCGCTAGCGTATTCCAACTTGCGCCTGCAAATTTCCTAACTTCATCATCCCATCTGGTTTTCTGCCGACCTCGACTGCGCTTCCCTTCTCTTGGTATCAATTCTGTAACCCTAATGGTCCACCGGTTATCCATCCTACGCATTACATGGTCTGCCCAGCTCCATTTCTTCCGCTTAATGTCAACTAGAATATCGGCTATCCCCGTTTGTTCTCTGATCCACACCGCTCTCTTCCTGTCTCTTAACGTTAGTCCTAAAATTTTTCGTTCCATCGCTCTTTGTGCGGTCCTTAACTCGTTCTCGAGCTTCTCTGTTAACCTCCAAGTTTCTGCCCCATATGTTAGCACCGGTAGAATGCAATGATTGTACACTTTTCTTTTCAACGACAGTGGTAAGCTCCCAGTCAGCATTTGGTAATGCCAACCAACCCAATCTTATTCTTCTGTAAATTTCTTTCTCGTGATCAGGGTCCCCTGTGAGTAATTGACCTAGATAAACGTACTCCTTTACAGAGTCTAGAGGCTGACTGGCGATCCTGAATTCTTGTTCCCTTGCCAGGCTATTGAACATTATCTTTGTCTTCTGCATATTCATCTTCAACCCAATTTTTACACTTTCTCGATTAAGGTCCTCAATCATTTGTTGTAATTCGTCTCCATAGTTGCTGAATAGGAAAATGTCATCTGCAAACCGAAGGTTTCTGAGATATTCGCCGTTGATCCTCACTCCTAAGCCTTCCCAGTCTAAGAGCTTGAATACTGCTTCTAAGCATGCAGTGGAGAGATTGTGTCTCCTTGCCTGACCCCTTTCTTGATAGGTAACTTTCTACTTTTCTTGTGGAGGACCAAGGTAGCTGTGGAATCCTTGTAGATGTTTGCTAAGATATTCACGTATGCCTCCTGTACTCCCTGATTACGCAATGCCTCTATGACTGCTGGTATCTCTACTGAATCAAATGCCTTTTCATAATCTATGAAAGCCATGTAGAGAGGTTGATTGTACTCCGCAGATTTCTCGATTACCTGATTTATGACATGGATATGCTCCATCGTAGAATATCCCTTCCTGAAGCCAGCCTGTTCTCTCGGTTGGCTGAAGTCAAGTGTTGCCCTGATTCTATTGGAAATTATCTTGGTGAATATTTTATACAATACTGAAAGCAAGCTAATGGGTCTATAATTCTTCAGTTCTTTAACGTCTCCCTTCTTATGATAAGTATAATGTTGGCGTTCTTCCAGCTCTCTGGTACACATGAAGCTGTGAGGCATTGCGTATAAAGGGCCGCAAGCTTTTCAAGCATGATATCTCCTCCATCTTTGATTAAATCTACTGTTATTCAATCTTCTCCAGCAGCTTTTCCCCTGGTCATGTCTTTCAAGGCCCTTCTAACTTCAGCGCTAGTTATAGAAGGAGCCTCTGTATCCGGTTCATCACTATTTTGAATGAAAGTAGCTTGGCTGTTTTGGGCACTGTACAGGTCAGTATAGAATTCTTCCGCTGCTTTTACTATGTCATCGAAATTGATGATGATATTACCATGCTTATCTTTCAGTGCATACATCTTGCCATGTCCTATGCCAAGCTTTCTTCTTACTGATTTAATGCTGCGTCCATATTTTACGGCTTCCTCAATCTTTCCCACGTTATAATTTCGAATATCCCTTACTTTTTTCTTGTTGATTAGTTTTGACAGTTCAGCGAATTCTATTAGATCTCTTGAGTTGGACATTTTCATTTTTTGTCGTTTCTTTATTAGGTCCTTTGTTTCTTGGGAGTGCTTACCTACTGGTTGCCTTGGTTCCCTACCTCCCACTTCAATTGCTGCTTCTGAGATCAACCTAGTTACGGTTTCATTCATTACCTCTATGTTGTCTTTATCTTCCTTTTCTAAAGCTGCATATTTGTTTGCAAGCACCAGCCTGAATTGGTCTGCTTTTACCCTTACTGCCTCTAGGTTGGCCTGTTTCCTCTTGACTAATTTCACTCTCTCTCTCTTCAAATTGAGAGAAATCCTAGACCTCACTAACCTATGGTCACTGCACTTAACCTTACCTAACACTTCTACATCCTGCACTATGCTTGGATGTATATGCGCTACTATTTTCATGTAATAAACTTGGTAAGTCAGCGCATGTCCTATGGTCTCCTTGCTTATCCCCGTCATAAATGGTTCTGTTGAACACGAATGAATGAATAATTCAATCAATCAATCAATCAATCAATCACAACACAACAAAAAGTTTTGTTTCCAAGATCTCCGAGCTCTTTCTTCTTGCACAATTGCCTGCTTAGTTTATTGCAAAACAATGCGCAACATGCGAGCGAAGCCCCGAGTCCTGTTTTCGCAAGTACTCTTCCCTGGAAAAAAACCGCCAGCCCGTAAACAATGAGCGCTACTTGAGCGAACGCCCGGGCAGCCCCGAGTTCCAGGGAACAGGGATCAATCAGCGAAAAAGAAGGCCGCTGCGCTTTCACTTGCCCGGAAGGAACTGACGCAAAAGAAAGATCTGGGAGAAGGTAATACAGCATTTGTATAAAAGGGAATCTCGCCGGGCACGACAGCCGTTAGGCGCTTGAATGTCACAAGGTTTTTTTTTTTTTTTGTTCGTGAGTGTGGTGCCTGCGTGTGCGTGCGTCTGTATGTGTGCGTGCGTGCGTGTGTGTGTAACGAAAACTGCGACAGCGAGAAATGCAAGCGGTTGCTGATTACTGTGCACGCCTAATAATTTAAGCATGGCCATCAGTGGATGGTCAAGACAGCGTATGAGAGCACCCGATAAAATTGGAAATTGAAAATATAATTGTGGTGAAAAATACTGTAAACTAAAGAAAAATTAAACTCGATACTTGAGGAGATGATAAGACGATCTTGGCTCATCAGCAAAAATTCTGAACTGTGTTTTCAGATGTTTTCTCATCAACTCAGTGATTGGCAAAAGCTTTATTCTACATCTCGACCTCTGTACAGAGAATGACTTCCTAACCCTCTAAGAATGCTTCGACATCCGAAGTTACAATGAAAGACATCCCACTAGTCTCGAAGTCGGCTATGCTCAAAATCCGAATGGCGTGTCAAATTTGGACAGAAGTTCGTGCCCCTGCGGACTTCCTTTATTGACTTCTGAGCATCTACCGATCTGCGTCCCAGAGTTTTCTGCGTAATATTCAAAACTTTGTGTTGTTTCCCGGCACTCACCACTGGAATTCTGTGCCGCTCTATACTTTACCTCACCTCCCTTTTTTCTTTGTTTCTTTCTTTCTCTCCTGCAGCCGCCTCTTGGTCTCCAGTCGCCAGCCCTTTCTGCGCGGGTTCCCGATTGATTCCGAAGCTCGTGGTGGCTTTGGCCCGTTCCGTGGCTCGTCTCCCCTGGCAACGCGCACTGTGGTCGTGCCACTCACTGAACCAGCCAGGCGTCGGCGCGTAGAACAACCCCCTTTTGCCCCTTTCCGCGCACACCCTCACCTCTTTTCGCCTCCCTGTCACCCTCTCGTCGGGCAGCTCCAATACCTGCCGGAAAAAGAGAAGGACCCTTCGTCCGGCACTGGGACATTCCATCGCGCCGTCCGTCGCTTTGGTCGATCATCCCCTCTCGCGCGACGTCGGCTGCTTGACGCCTTCGTGCCACGTTTCCGGCAGTGCGCACGACCAGTGCGCGTGCGGAACTCGGGTCGCTCGGCGCCGTCCCACGGTTGTGACCGCGGACCCGGGGATGTGCGGCGAACTGTCTTCGTGTAGCGGGATGCAGACCAGCCGAGTGACTTTGACATCGTAGAAAAGAGGGTCCCAGCCCAGGCTGTGGCCGTCGAGAGACGGATTTGCGTCGTTCATCTCCGCTCGGGTGACGAGGCGAAGGAGGAGGACGATTTTACGTCGCCTCTCGCTGGCTGGTATCAGTACCTGCGGCGTTTTCTTCTGGTTACTGCGCCACTGACAGGTGAGAACTTGTGCCGACCGGACAACTGTTGTAAAAAGCGTCACGTACGTCTTTACGCACCGGTGTGTAGTTATACTTATAGAATGACGGGCTGAGAATGGTTTCGGGAAGAGGTTCGTTGGACGACGCGCTTAACTCGCGTGCTTTCTGCGTAGGAAACAAGCAAGCGTAGAAAAATTATGAAGCCGTACTCGCTCGTTAATAAAGGACTATTGGAACAGTAAAATCCAACCAAGGAACAGGAAAACGCACAAAATTACTTCTTTACGGAGGATTACATGCGATACACTGTAACGTTGTCATCCCGCAAGGTGGCAGGAATCAGTCGTTTTCCTATATAGTTTAACTTAAGATAGAGGCGTTTATCACAAAGAAACTTCCGTCCCTAAAAGGACTGGTCTCGTACAAGCAGCGCGAGGCGCACAATTTTTCGAATCAGATAAGCAACATCAAGTTTATATAATGTTATTCCCTATCGTTAACTCAACTGCGAGTTATTCAAGCAGTCAGAGAAGTTAGAATATTTCATAACAGCAGTCCTTGTCATTGACCCAACTAGGAGGAACAGTTCTAAGTTGCTATAAAGCAAGCGATAAAGTATATCATATAAGCTGAACATCGCGTTACAAAGTTCAGTGCAAGAACATAACCTTGATATAGGTTTGAAGTTAGCACAATGCTAACTTAACTATAGAAAGTGAGGTAGAGATAAGGAGGGACCCATCGCGTGACAGCGAAGACGACCTCGGATAGGAGGGGCTATTTAATGGATGTGCACGTCATGCCAGGGGAACGACACTCGTCGAAACAACGTGTATCGCGACCCCGCAAAATAAGGCAATAAGGCTGGTTACGTTCTCTAAACTGCGCTTGTGTCCTCAATGGTTTCCTATGCGTTTAACTTAGATGCTACATGTACACACTCGTATTTTGACGACGACCTTCGTTTGTATTCTACAAGGGCTCTCCTTCATGGCTTTCCCTTAAAATGGCAAGTCTGGAGCAGCAGAAATGTGCTTTGAGGTCAGCAGTGAATCGCATTTATGCTATTTCTTGCAGTAAAGACAAGTTGCTTGGGCATGTAGTAGCGCATCGTTGAAGTGATCTGCTCCAAAAGCTTTAGTAACACTCCTTAATGAATATGAAATCGTATCTGTGTGCATCCTTTTGCATGTCCTTTTGTGTGTTTTTAAGTATTGTGTATTGTTTGATTGACTTTTGTCAACTCGCAGAAGCTGCATAATATGCCGTTCGGTTGCATTTATTTTATTAATATAATTTTCTATATTGACTGTTTAAGCGCATTTTCGAATTGTACTTTATTGACGGAACGCTTTCCATATCACCTCGTGTTATCTTTTGATCATTGAACAGTTTGTTGTTTGCGGTAAAGCCACCGAAACAAAAGTCGCCAACATTTCCGATTTCATATAAATAAGTCACTCATATACTGAGGCATTGATCTTTGCAACAAAGCATCCTGAAGGTTAGTGCAATTTACAGGTGGTAATGTGAAATCTAATCCATTGTGGACGCGCAATTTCTTAAGCCGCCACGCAGCCGTTACTGAGAACACTGGCTTATACTCAAAACATGCTAAAGACGAAGTTGTTCATGAACAATCACGGATTCGGGCTTTAGTGAATTACGAGAATAAAGTTCTGACATCGCTGGAACAGCGACAAAGCGATTCATTCTACGCGCTGTCCGATTAGACTGTCTTATCCCAACTTTTGAACAATACGATTTTAGATCACAAGGGTCTACATTGTAAATTAGTTGCGATGTTCATAGTAAGCTGTGTAACGGTAGCGATGACTGCCGTTTGATTTTGAATGTTTGTTGATGCCCGAAATACGAGCCACATTGGATCCGGGGAGTGCTGATAGTGCTGCGTATATATTTTAATTGCATGACTAATTAAAGTACAATTGAAATGTCTGAAAGACACGTTCAATTATTCACCCGGCTTAAAAAAGAAATGATGGAATTACGCCGTCGGCTTTTCCATAACGACGAAATTGCCGATATAATGAAATACGATTTAAGGCGAAATGAAGCACTATAGAAATATGACAGTTTTACCAGAACATATACGTGACCAATCAGTTACATAATAAAAGCAGGAATAAATGACATGCCATGAGAGAAAGCACTTTCCGCAGTTTTTTTGCGGTTGAACACAAGCCATGGGAGACAGTGGCAAAATAGTAGAAGTAGACGGCAAAACCATGCAAACGAGTGATGTGAAACAGAGCTAGCAGGTCAACTTTCAAGTATTAAAAAAAACTACGCAGATTCAACGCACACTTATAAATCATTGAGATATGCTTTAGTGAATCGATTTAACTGCTTTAGGGAAGCAGTTAAGATAAATGCTTTATACAACTGAATGCGAGGGGTGAACTTGTGTTTATTTCCATCCTATACAAAGTGTTGTGTCTTGCAATGCTTATGGGCTTCGCCGAAAGGTGCGTCCACAGAGAAGTATGACACATACAGGTCTCTTTCCATAGCTTGCAAAGAAATGCATTGACCGCAGCCTCTTTTCTGTACGTACCTTAGCGCGTGAATCTTGTAGGACTCATCCTCTGCGAAGATTTCGTGAGACTGCGTAAACTTACGTGTCGTTGTTTCCTTAGCTCAACAGAGTGATAACTTGTTCCGGTTTGTACGTACATAGGCGAAGAAGGAGCACTTTAGAATTATTATTATTATTATTATTATTATTATTATTATTATTATTATTATTATTATTATTATTATTATTATTATTATTATTATTATTATTATTATTCGTTTTTAAAACATATATACACATACACTTGACAGGAAATGGAAAGCGAAGAGCAGGCTGGCAACTGCCACCAGATGGGACACAACGCCTGCCTACTCTTCAGGAAGGAGGAGACACAAACATAGAAATAGAAGATAGGGAGAAGGCGAGGAAAGAGGAAAGAAAGGGCAAGGTGACAAATGTCAAATAATAAAGCAGAACACACACACGGTACAGTTCTCGCACTAAAGTCACTGCAGGTCACGCTACTGAAGAATGTTAAAATAGAAGGAATCGGTGCCTGAGGTCTTGTCATTTGAAAAAAAAAAAAGCAGAAACAAGCTACAAACGTGAGCCTAAGTTAGTTACTTCTAGAAAAGTAAGGAGAGCGCGATGAGCCTGATCGCGTCGAGACGCACAACCACTGGGGTACGAACATTCGTCGAGTGTCGTACATCGCATGCCACTTTAGAACAGAGAAAAGGAAACGACACTCGCGAGAGTTGGCTAGAAACCTGAATGTTTATTCGAAGTGGAAAGTTGCACATATGCGGACATTACGAAGTGCGAGAAATCAGGACATATTTACAAATCTGGCTCAAGATAGCACAACTCTTTTTTTGAGCAATGAACAGAGAAAAAGAAATCATATAGTAAAGACAGCAAGGTAACCGACCAGGATGAGCCCGGTTGTTGAACTGCGCTGGCGAAAAGGGAACGGAAGTGAAAAATAAGAAGGATACATTTTCACAATATGTACGCACACACGCGCAGCGAAGCATTCGTCGTTCAGTTCTTGAGCTATGAATTCCCCGTACTTGTAGATCGCGAAAGCTTCGAAAATCTCGCGCATTTTTTCCCCCGATGTCTTTTCGAGATCATGCGTCGGTTTTGTAGCCCTCTTCACGCCAGCTTCTTGTTCTTCATTCTCGATGGGCAAGGTCTTTCCGTCTGCCATCTGCACCTGTGCGCCTCAATTTCTGTCTATCTTTGTTGTTTCTTTTTTTTTTTTTCACGATAGACCAACCCGCCGTATTCTCAAACGGGCCTCGACTCGAACCTCTTCTTCCTACTACTTCTCTTGGCCTCCACCAAATTGAGCGCAGTGCCCCTCCATTGTTGAAGGAGACGTTTCGTGTCAATGACGCTTGTCGATGACTCACCATGACGACAAATTGCTTGAAGAACATACCTTCACTCCGTTGCATTCGAGCAGATGGTGAGAGCTCCACGTTACAAGATTTTCGCGTAGGAATCACCGTGGAGTGTCATTGAAGGTATTCTGTTGATGGGTGGCGCTGTCACCCAATTTCTTGAGTCGAGTAGGGGTGTCGGAGGAGTGACGTTCTGAAATGCAGGTGGAAGTCTACTCGCCTGTTAATCATGCTAATGGCCTTAGGGGTTGCGCAACTGATACAGAACAAAAGGGCGACCCGGATACACACACACACCGCACTAACTGTCTGTCCGTTTGTTTTGTTTTGGTAGCGCAACGCATATATAAGGCCCTTAGTATGACGCACGAACAAGCCCAACGAGCAGCGTCTACTGGTTGTCCGAAAGCCCAAAAGCCCTAAGTCTCGTGGTCTCAGCGCACGTCGCCTGTTGCGTGGTGTGTTCTCGCCTGCTCTTGCATTCTGGGCTACTCGTATTGCTGCTAAATGTTGATCTACCGTTTTTCTTGTGCGAAGATGTCGCTAGGCCTCGACGCTGCTGCTGCGCGCGCTGATTTAGCGCAGTGAATCTCGGTGGGGGCCGTGCGGTCGGATGGGCGAGGAGGGATCATCGCGCGGACTCGCCGTGATAGAGAGCTTCAAACGGATTAAATATTTCCAGCGGGTACTCTGTCCAAATGGCTACTACAAAGTAAACATTTGAGTGCGTTCGTGTAAATTCATGTAACTTGTGAACGATTGAAGACTGCGCTGACACAGATGTCAACGCTTGTACCGTCCCTTCTTTGTGTGTCGTCCTTGTCTTTTTTCGGACTTGTTTCGCAAGATTCCATTAAAACTTGCTATGTTTCAATGCATAAACGCACTATCACTTTCATTCAAAAAGGTTGTTGCGCCTTCAGAACCTATCGCTCCTGTCCATGAACCATGTAAGTTTTCTGTTGTGAAAAGCAGAGGTTCGGTGGTTCGATGCTGGAATCTTCATCTGTAACTCGTGCAGAAGGTGGCTCTTGAAGGTATGTTCCACATCATCGCATGAGCAGCTACGCACGCAGAGCAAGGCAGCGCGGTGACGTGTAAGGTTGGGGATAACCTCTGGCAGTTGTGCCATTGAAAATCGGCCGATTCCAAAAGGCAGCCACATGTGCTGATCATCGCGATGCACCAGGAAGTCCATGTAACGCATATCACCGGCGGGCATCGTTAATGGTAATTCCCATAGTGCTACATGCGCATGCCCCGCGTGCCCCCTTGCGGAGGTATGTATTCTACGCCTACTACAGATGAGCGCTTTCTCAAAAAAAAAAAAAAATAGAAAAGAAATTGACAGACTCATCTGTAGATGACGCCAACGTAATGGGAATCACTGAAAAATGTAACTTGTGTAGCGAATGGTTACGTAGAGATTACACGCTGTAGTGTTTATGTTTATAAGTAAGGCGGAACGTTTCATATTGCAAGGTGTAAGGTTGAAAGCAAACTAAAGCCCAGTGGCACATACTCAGTGCTTCCTGTGCGCATGCCCAGTGCACATACTAAGCGGCACATACCAAGTTGCACAAACCCTTGCGCCTCAGTAGCACATATAACCAATCACCCCAGTGGCACAACTTTAGACTGCACTATCACCGGGATCACGCCGCGAAAGTGCGCGATCGCTCCACGAAACTGCAGGACTCCAGCCACTTTCCTGCGACCGGGCAGGCAAGCGTACGCGGACCCGCCCGCCCCTACGCTTCCCTGCCCGGTCCCAGGAAAGTGAATGAACTCGGAGAAGACTCCTTTGGATTAAGACCATCGGCACGGAGCTTAGCCCCAGGGCGAAGCTTGCAGACAAAGTAGTTTCGTCAACCTTCGCCGCTCCGAAAGCGGCCACTATGGGTACGGGAGCCGCAGGTGGCGCAAGTCGCCTAACGCGAGTGGTAACTCGACCAAATCTCGGATCGGTATAGACAGCCCGTGAAAGCGCATGAAACTTGCACTAGTTCGTGGAGGGGTCCCGAATAAAGTACACGCAGCAACGAGACAGTGACATGCCAAGAAGAGCCACGAGTCGAAGGTACAAAAAAGTTGGGTTCTTTTTGTCAGCACCGCCCAGAGCTCCGGCTCCGCGTCGGTCCAGTGACTGACGAAACTCTCTAATACGCCTGATTTGATTAAGTGCCGAACACGCGAATGACTGTTGAAATCCACCGCTAATGACGTGTCACCGCTCCCTAAACCGGGAGTCAGACGTTATTAGCACATTTGCACAACTCGTTGCTCGACGAGGGCCCCATATTGCGCAGGACTGTGCACCCGCGCTCGGGAAATTGGTATTCAATGTATGTTCGGCAGATGAACTATCAGACGCAGCAACTTTGTCCTTCTATTCCATTCTGCTAACTGCTGTCAGTGGCCGGCACCGGTCGATGACGAGCAGGTGTCGAAACAATTCACAGCTATCTTTTGAGCACTTCCAAACTAGTGTCGTTGAAACTTCTTCAACCTTCTCAGTACAAGAGAGCTGAATGACAGTTTATTTTTCTTATGAGTTACAAGAAGCGGATGGATATAGAGGGGGTGATGGCGATGTTTTATAAACGTACTGGAGCGCAGTTCGTAGTGTTCCTGTGCTTTGCTACGCAGTCCGAAACATTTCATGGGATAGTTTGCACGAACAAAAGGACAACAGATTTCAGCGATTCCTTCGGCTACGAATTCATTTACTGTGACAGCCGCATTCTCCCAGAGGAAAGACCAGCATCTTGTTTGTTTGTTTTGGTTGCCTGCTTCTTTCAGAAAGAGTTGCGTCCACCCACTACTCAGAACTGGAATAGATCCCAGCTGTTACGGAGGTTTTATAGGGAGGAACGGTGACCTATAATTTACTATAAAAAAAGAAAACTAGTATTTATTATGACACTTGAAAGGTAGTTGGAATTTGTGATAGTACAGAAATAGTAGTGTGGAATAAATAGGTTCATAACTTTTCTTTTTTGTCATGTACGCAACCTACTTTCTATATGACATAGTAATGCATGTTGTGAAAATCGAACTAGGTACATGGAAATACTTTAGCATTCTGAGACTATCCTTGTCTAAGTAGGCTACCTTGAATTAGTTGAACTACATAGCTTTATAGGACCTTTTATTCACAATTGTTCGGTGAAATGCTTATACTAATGTTTTCATTTCGTTCGCGGCGGCTGAACATTGTACAATTTAAATACGTTTGATTCGGATAATCATGGTACATCTTGTTTATTATTGTTTTTTATGTGAAACAGTGACATTTCTTTGTTTCCATCGTGCAGTAGGATATGGTCCAAGCACTTACATGCTTGACGTGACTGTAGCGTGGTATTTCAAATGACCTTCAGATTTTAAGTCTCCTTGTATCATTTTTTAATCGAGTGTTTGTGTAAATCAATATTTAGGCCACGCGTGAGGAGGCAGTTGCTCTGTTGAAAGATTCAGGCTTTTAGGGCACGATGACTCGTTTTGAATGTCCTGCCTGGAACATTTAAATAGACTCCGAGGCTAAAACGTCTGCAATTTATACCACGGGCAAAATGACACAATGCCACCTACAAGCTTTCAGCGATTTCATTTTATCTGAATATTTGCAGCACTACTATACACGCACTCGGCGCCTGTGAATACTGTGAGCTACTGCATGTGTGAACTACGTGGCGTTGTCTTTGCCACGTCGCATTTGGAGTTGACGTTGTCGATGCTTCCGACGTTGTTTTCAACTAACAACATTATTCTTGCCGCATCTCCTATTGTGGGTATGTGCTATGTTTGAGGGTTATCATCATCATTGTCTTGTACGCCTCTAGGTCTTGTACGCCACTTCGCCCTGACATTTGGCGCCCATCGTCATGTACACCAAATGCATATTGCTTTATTGGCATGGGTTAAAATCCCAGTCAAGCCGCTTGTGGATGTTTTATTTTCCTTCACGTTGTGGTAATTACGATGCTGGTGATGTGTGTGTGTGAAAACTTTTTATTTACAAAAGTCCAGAGGCTCGACTCTTTCAAGCCGAGGCGGGCCGCACCCACGATGGTACCGTTAGACCCAGCCCTTCAGCGACATCGTGGACCCTCTGGACAGCCGGTAGCTGATCTTGAAAAGATGAACTCTGTAGCATCTTCTTCCTAATGGAGCCATTCTTCTTCAGGGTTGGTGAGAGTCGCAGGGCATCCCGCTAGCATGTGTCTGATCCCAATGATGTCATTGCACGCATGACAATCTTTCTTGATCTCCCTTTCTGGATAAATTTTATCAAGGTGGTACGGCGTGGGATAAGTTCCTGTTTGTAATAGTCGCAGTGAAACTGCCTGAGTCCCTGTTCAGCTTTGAATGTGGCAATGAAAATTGTCTGCGTCTAGATAGTAGTGTTTAGTAATCTCGTTATATGTAATGCAAAAAAATGTGTCGTCGATAACGATTACTGTCGTCTTCAATGTAAAAGATTGTACGGTCGGGACGGACGGACAAGGAAAACAAATTTTCATAACTGCTGTCGCAGTAAAAAAAAAAAAAACATTTACGAAACAGTCACGTTGAACTGCATTAGGAAGTCCCAGGATCATCGCTCGAAGTCGACGCCTGTGCAGCAAGCGTAGTTAATGACCGCCAATTTTTCACGCTTGGTGATCGTGAGATCGCGGCGACTAATGGCAGTTAATGACGGCGCGCGATGACGTGATGAACATGATTTCTTTAACTTTACCATGAATGACTGGCTACCGGCATCAGATATGTCGTTTTCCTCCCGGTCAATCCCAGGGGATGCATGACAAGTTATAGGACACGTCGTGAGATTATCGAGTATTTGAAGACCGTGCACCAATATTTCTTTTTCCGTCAAGCTTCCTTTAGGAGTGCGGGCGACCAGATGTACAAGTGAGGCTCGATAGCGTTCTCTGACGTGACTAGTACGTTACGACCGTACGTGCAAACATGGCGTGCTTGGTTTTGCACCTCGGGCTTTGAAAACAACGTGACGATTCCCAAACCAATAAGGGGAAACGTGCCGGCCGTTGAGCAGCAGTTGCTCATTCAGGGCGGAGGTTCCGTAAAATATGCAGTGCGGTCATTGCGTGGGCAAAAGTGCATTTCCAAAGTCACTTTCCTCTTGTTTCCTCAGTTATGGCCGCCGTTAAGAGGAAACTTTAGCTCTGCCGCTTCTATCTTAAATGGGAAGGGAGAAGTCGTTTTTCTCAGCGATCACTGCACCAACTGTATTTAGGTTTGTTGGCTTTAAAAACTAGACTAGAATTTTAAAGTTAAGATCGAGTGACTCTAATGAATGTATATTCATTTAGGCTACCAATTCTTTAAAAAAATTCTTCAAATCTGCATAACAAAAGAAAAAGCTCGAGTATGAAGTTTACAATTCTGCAGCTCAAAACTAAGAAACTATATCACAGTTCTGTAAGTTGCACCTAATAATGCATTTAAACCGGACTAAACTGGTGTATTATACGCCGCTCGGAAGTATGCTACCAATATGTGAGTAGGGATTTTGCAAAACCCTCGTAAGCAATGTAACTATTTTGCGTAAACTGTAAATTACTATAGCCAATTTGCCTTATTTATATGCTCCAACAGATGCAGCTTATACAACTGCAATAATCTGTTTTTTGACAAGGTTACATATTTGTAAGCTTCGAACACCATTTCTTTTCTCAAATTATTCCAAATTCCGGGTATTTTTGTAAGAAAATCCCGGTCCTAAATCCAACGTCTGCTTCATAGAGTCACAAGAATTTAGCTTTCCATCGCAACGCAACAAATTTTATTCAAATGAATCTTGTAGCTGTCTCACAAAAAACATTTCCGCTTTTTACATTTCTTTGAAGAGGGAAATCGAAGTTGGTCCCGAGCCAAAGCTTCTTCCTAAGCGGGAGCTCGGGGCTAACTCCGAGCAAAAACTCTGCTTCCTACCGCCAGTAAAATTTCCCCGTTCTCTTCCAGACGTAATAAATGTCGTTCGAATTGTGTTTGAGCAAACAATGTGGTTGTATTTGAGCAAACAGCGGTTGTATTATAAAAGTATTTTACATGTATTTGAATACGAGGCATCAGAGTTGGCCCCGAGCTAAAGCTTCCTTTTAAGCGCCAATCACACGTTTCATGTGCTGTTTCATGTGCGGTGTCTACGATATAACCGCAGCTGCAACTGACGCTCTCTCACTCACGCGACCAATTTACTTTTAAACCATCTACGGGTTCGGCACACCTTATTCTTCTAGACACGGTCCAAACAAGCACGATAAACTTCGGGGACGAAGGCACAGCAAATCTTCACTTTACAAACAGAATTATGCGCTTGAAGGCGGATATTTGTTATGATGAGGATAGTGTTTGTACCATTCCCAAAGAACGACCACCAAAATACTTGCAGTGGCAAAGAAGCTATTGTATAAAACACACTGTTTTGCGTAGACTTATGGGCGCGTACCGATGAACGTTACCATGCGACGAATCGCAACAAGTGTGCAACGTGTATTATGGATAACGTGGTGTATGCAATGTGTCTTTGTAATCGCTTGCGTTTTCCGTTTGGTTGGATCGCGTAGTTTCTTCTAGACATGTGGAAAGTGCTGTGATCGCTGCCGCTCTGGGAAAACTGAAGACCTATTTTGCACAAATGGGATTGTACAATAGACTCAATACGAGCGCTACAAGGGCTACATCGGGGCCTGAATCGCGACAAGTTTACTAAGAAATATCTGGCACTGTCTAAAGACATTTGGATCGAGGCTTTCAAAGTAAAATTTCTGTGGGTTCCCTCTCACGCTGAAGTTGGAAGAAACGAGATACCTCACACTATTGCGCAGCGACGCGCTGTCATACGCCGTAAAAACTGAGAGCCCCGAAACGCCCACAGAAAGGACGAAATCCGAAACCATCTTCGGACGCTCTACAAATCTTCACGTCAACATCGTGTGGTTATCTTTGTGTCTTCGTTTAGTTGCGCATCGTTTACTAATCGTTCCAACTTGGTCAGCTTGCAGTCGCGCTACATTATCTCGTTGTGCTCGCAGTTGGACGTGGAAAGAAGGACGTTGCTTCACGGGCGGTAAAATAGAGGTCTTTGCCACGTGTGCTTTCAAGCCATAATGCTTCTTGAGGCGCCCGAAATAATCATGAAAGAAGTTCTACGCCTGATGATTGCTTTCCTCCGAGACGCTTTGTTCATGAATGTTTCGTAGGTCTCCCTTGCTAACAATGTCCAGATTCGCGCCTGTGAATGCGAAATTAGCGTATTGCGCGTCAGATTTGATGATGAGATTTGATGATGAAGGGAACACGAAAGCTTCAGAAGTATAAATTAAAATGATATTGTCCTGGAATATGACTGTGTTCAAGTTTCTAATATAAACTTATATCATAAATCGCAAGGATATCGTACGCAAAAGTGCTTAAGCCACCTGTGCGAGCAGCATTTGGCGTAGATATTGCACAGATTTTTGTTGATTACTGACAGTCTAAATTCACGGACCCTGTATTCGCGTACTCGTACTTTACAGACGCATCTAATTAGTGGAATGGCAAGAATTGCCGCATTACCTTGATTAAGAAAATCAGCAGCAGCTTTGCACTTTTATGTGCAACTGGCATGCATTACTTTCTTTGACATACTGTCAGGGTATCTACTACACAAACCGGCGGTTGAACGACATGAACATATTTTTTCTACCGACATCAACTGTGAAAAAACCACATCGGCAGCCAGCTGGATGCTTGGCGTCCAGGCAACTCTGTCACTGAAGGAAGGCCTCATACACCTTGACTATATCCAGTTAGCAGCTGTAGGGCTTCGCAGTCGCATTACAGAGATTGCTGCCGCTCGAAAAAGCAGAGCGCGCATGCACATCCTTGGCCGCTAAGAGACGCTCAGCACATGTTTCGCGACAACTGGCCAACAGTCAGCGCAATTTTTTTTAGTGTTCTGCCAGCAATGCATCACGCTTAGCTGCCATAAACGTGCTACACATAGCTAAACACCACGAGCAACTCCATGACTTTACAAGCGCGGAAGGACTGCAAGATATGTGAACGACTCTCATCTGAATTTCCATATAGCACATACATAAGTCGTTCTTTTTTCTGTTTATCTAGGAAAAATAGTTCTTCATAGCATTGCGATCTTTATTATCAACGTCATGTGCATCATGGACACTACTATTTAACACCCTCCACTTCGATTTTTCAGAGTAGGCTTTTTTGCAATAACACCCATGCTGCAGTGAAGCACGCTTTACAGATATCTTGGGGCAACATGCATGGAACGTTATGTATGTATGTATGTATGTATGTATGTATGTATGTATGTATGTATGTATGTATGTATGTATGTATGTATGTATGTATGTATGTATGTATGTATGTATGTATTTTCCTTCTTGTGCAAGCTGATTCCAAGTTGTTCCTGTAAATTTCCTTGCTTCATCACACCACCCACTGCTCTGCCGTCCTCGACTGCGCTGACCCTCTTTTGGCACCCAAACCACCTAAGCATTACATGACCTACTAAACTCCACTTCCTCTTCACTGCAACTAGAATATCGGCTACCCGCGTCAAATCTCTAATCCACACTGCTGTCTTCCTGCTTATTAACGTTACGCCTATGATATCTCGTTTAATCGCTCGTTGCTAGGTCCTTATCTTCTCTAGTTTCATTGTTAACTTACAGTATTTCGCCTATATGTAAGCACTGGTAGAATACAATGATGGTACACTATTTTTCTGGTTAGCGCTAAGCTACCGGTCATTACTTGTTAATGTCTGCCGTATGCGCTCCAACCAATTTTTGTTCTTCTGTAAATTTTCTTTGCATAATCCGGATCCTGTGACTGATTGGGCTAGATATACGGACTCTTTCAGTTATTCTTAAGACTGACTGTCAATCGCAAATTTTTGATCTAGATATGTGGATTCGTCTAGTCATTCTAGAGGCTGACTGTCAATCGCTAATTTTCGATCTGTACATATGAACTCTTTCAGTTATTCTAGACATCGACTGTCAATCGTGCATTTTCGATCTAGATATATGGGCTTTTTCAGTTATTCTAAAAACTGACTGTCAGTCGGGAATTTTCGTTCTTTTGCTAGACTATCAAACATTACCGTTGTCTTGACCATATTAATCTTCGCACCAACTGTTGCACTTTGTCGGCGAAGGTGCTCAATCATTTCCACCGTTGCTGAACAGGACATTCTCATCTGCAAACCCCAGGCTGCTGACGTGTTCCTCGTTGATTCCCACCCATAATCATTCCCAATCTAAGAGTTTAATACTTCTAAGCATGCAGTGAAGAAGAATCCAAGCTCTTAGATACGCTGTCAAACAATTGCTTTTAGCCTGCCCATTATACTATAGCTTACGCAGCGAGAACTTTTCTTGGCTAGTTTCCTTGCTGCAGGAAATCCGTGTGGCAATGAGTATGGCTATCTTTTTGGCCATACTTTTCGGAAGTATGACTATCTTTCATGTTGCCAGGGTTATAGAGTAGCGTCTGCTTTTCTGCCTAATGTACGACTACGCTCCCGATTAAAAATGTCGCAATTTAATGCATCATTTTATTTCGACATCCCATTTATTAGTTTATTTCTTATAATTTGCACACTTATTTCGTGCTCATCATGCTATGGGCTAAATTTGCCTCTATCTAGGAGGCTTGCTTCGACCCAAGGGTTCAGTAATTCTTCAATTCTTCAGCATTCAGTAAATCTTCATCCTCGTAAGCATCAATGGTGCACTCTTTACCTCAACGGGAGGTCCGAGGCCGGAAGTTGAACCCGCAGTTTGGTGTTCAGCGGCAGCACGCCCCGGCCCCGCTCACTGAACCGTCGCGATCGGCAATGGGTTTCCTAATTGAGATAGTTGTTCAGCAAAGAGCCACGCATTCGTTTTGTAGAGAGAGAGAGGGAGAGAGAGAGAGAGAGAGATGTATTAAATGAAAGGCAGGAGAGTTAACCGCATGGTAATATCCGCGTTTTGCTACTTTGCACTGGAGGAGGGTAAAATGAAGGATAAGGGGCAAAGGGAAAAAAGTGTGTACACAATCAGTGAAGGCGCAACACCTGTGCGATATTTAAAAAAATTACGTTGACGCGCTGCAGGCGTTTGCACGGGTCAGCTGTTGGAAGGAAGCGCACCATCTTCTGCGCGTTGAGCCGCTTTTGTGATGCCTACCTTCTCTACACAACATGATGGTAGCTCGTGTAGTATTGCGCTGTTCGAGGGATGCCAGCACTGTATCGAGTACACGTGACCCGCCGTGGTTGCTTAGTGGCTTTAGCATTGCGCGGCTAAGCACGATGTCGTGGGATCGAATCCCGGCTACGGCGGCCTCATTTCGATGGGGGCGAAATGCAAGAACGCCCGTGCACGCCCGTTTCTTTAACGTACATTGACTGCACGTTAAAGAAACCCAGATGGTCAAAATTAATCCAGAGTCCCCCCACCACGGCGTGTCTCATAATCATATCGTGGTATACTGGCACGTGAAACACCGCAATTTATTTATTTTGTATCGATTACATGCATTGCACTTTGAGCCGACATAGTGCGTGCCAGTTGTTTAAGAGCACACGGATAACGTCTATTAATGACTGCATTTTCAGATATCGGCAAGTTACACCTGCACGGCGATCATTCACATGTGCCATCGTTTTGACTGAGCTTCTTAGGACCTGCGTGTCTTTCTTTAGCGTCGCTCGAGCCTCTGCTCAGGTCACAAGAGTTACAGAATCCTTAAACATATTTAGGTGTGTGTCGTACAGCGCTTTGCATACTCTTGCCGTCACCGCTGTTTTCTCGATAAGCATCGTTCATCGTTTTCCTCCTCGTGAGATGCGTCGCATTCTACATCCGCCTGATTTGGTGCTTGCATATCGGCATAAATTGTGAACTGTGTAATGCACAAATGTGAAAATTGCTTGAAATTGAAGCTGTAAGCTTTACTATACACAAACATAAACACATCTTGCATATAATGACAATAAATACATTTGTAGGCATCGCGGTTGGTTGTATAGCATTTAAATACCCGTTTGTATAAAGCTTCATTTCCCATAGATTCCATGTGATTTGGATCAACGTTTTCTTTGTTTATTTTGCCATCATTCCATCAGCCTCGCGCCATTTCACTTTATTTTGCTATTGGATGATTATTATTATTATTATTATTATTATTATTATTATTATTATTATTATTATTATTATTATTATTATTATTATTATTATTATTTGATTTAAAAACATGTACACAGGAAAGGGAAAGCGAGGAGCAACGCTGGCAACTGCCACCGAACTGCTTGCAGGGAGTTACTGTGAAATAAGACGCAGGCAGGCAAAAAAAGGACGCAGACGACACTGGCAGACATTTGCTCTTATGTAGGGAGCATGTGCGTAAACTTTAACGTAAACGTTAAGTTAAGTTATGGGGTTTTACGTGCCAAAAACCACGATC